>NC_135736.1:51140000-51205000 GCF_041903045.1 Epinephelus lanceolatus
ATCAAGCATGGATCCAAGGTGGATGTAGAGAGATGTAGGACACATGGCACATTGCACAGTGTACTAATGCCGGCGGTCAGGCTGGACAGAGGGATACTGTCTGACACCATTCAATTTGTTTTCTTAACTTTACTGGGAAACTGAAGTTTGTGAAACCAGAATGTTAGATTACAAAATATAGCCTAGGCTACATTACTTCTCATCATAAGAGCTGCCGTACAAAATCAATAGTAAACAAAATACATGTTAATATTACACAAAGCACAATAAATACCAAAGCACGTTATCACATCCTAGATATTCCTACTGATCACTAGACCCAACCAATTCCCACATGTAAGTCAAAATAATTTTACTTTGTTTTTTCTTTTTAACTCTTTTTTATTTTATTCCAGACAGCCAAGACAAAACTCATCAATTGAGCAAACAGAAAATGTATAACTGCTGTCTTTTCATACATAGTTAACACCTTACAAAAAAAAATCAACCAAAAAATACAACAAAGCCAAAATGAAAAAGAAAAAAGGGGGAGGGTCATTTAGCTGACACTTTCTTCCAAAGCAACTTTGAATTGCTTTTGTAGTGAATTCACAATTGCATCTATTTTCTAAAACAAGTGACAAACAACATAATCTTGTGCTGAAGGCAACATGAAGAATAACAAAATAAAAATAGATGAGGGGTAAAAATACAAGTGGGATGATCATGGTAGTCAGCCTATATCCAAAGACCTCAAATCCAGATTCTGTAATCCTGATCTTGTGGTATCTCGATCAGAATGATCCTATCTGAAAATTCTTTGAAAAACCAGGACCAAATCTACAAGATCAATTTGATCTGGGATAGCAAAAAGGAGGACTACAAAATCCGGATCATTCTGATCCAGGAAGGGGACCTCAGGGACACACTGGTTTGGGTAGGATAACTATGGAGTAAATGATTCCAGCTAGAGAATCAGGTTCGAGATGATACTTTAATTTTCAATGCAGGAGCTTCACAAGTGTAGCGTGTGTGTGTGTGTGTGTGTGTGTGTGTGTGTGTGTGTGTGGTTCTGAAATAAACAAAAGGAAAAATAGCTTTCCACTCAGTTCTTACAAATATGCATATACAATCTGTAAACATGGGCGGCTTCTCACCTTAATCATTCACGCTCACACATCAAAAGAGGGAAGGAGAAAGTTGTTAATTGTACGTGTTAAACTTAACGAAGCGGAGCTCTCACTGCCGCACCGTGCCACTTGAAACTGACAAGGCGCGTGCCCACGTGCTGAAGATGCATGTGTCCATGCGCTTACTGGCAGAAGCGTTCTCACGGGAGCGGCAGCCTGTTCAAATCTGCACCTATTTTCTCGTTGTTAAAATAAGAATGTCCATAACACTGTATTTTGAAGATGTAAAGCCCTGTATGAATTTTATGTTTTTTTTCCCCTGTTAAAATGTTCTAATAAAGGAAAGATAGAAAATACTGCAATATCTTGTGTGCTGTAAAGTGGTTTGAAAAAAATGTAATTGCAATCGGCCCAAAAAATTGTAATCGGTGCAAGACTAGTGCTGATCTTGATGTACTCTAACAGCTGGTCTGTGATGTGTTCAGGTCTCAGTCTGGAACAGGAAAGACGGCCACCTTCTGCGTGTCGGTGCTGCAGTGTCTCGACATCCAGGTGAGTTCTGATAAAAATGTTCCGCCGCAGGAATCCGAAACTTCACCTTTGTGTCAGCAGAACGCAGCAGGCTCGGCCACAGGGTCACGTGGTCCACAAGGCCAATCAGTGAGCTCACAGTCAGTGGCGCTGCTTGCGATTGGTCAGACAGGTGTATGGGCGGGAAACCACAGAGCTTGCTGCTGCGCAGACTCTGGCACTATATGACGTCACCACCGCACTGTGATGTTTTAGCTTCACCTCTGTACAGTGGGAGATGTGTTGTCCATCTTATTTATTATCATGAGACTGAAGTCATGGTTATTATGGTCTGTATCGTGTCCTCTGATCAGAGGATGTCACACAGAGGAACTTGAATTTTTGATGACATCATGCTGTGATGCGTTTCCTGTGTGCAGGTGAGGGAGACCCAGGCTCTGATCCTCGCTCCAACCAGAGAGCTGGCCGGACAGATTCAGAAGGTAGCCCCGCCCTCGCGGTCATACCCAGCCAATCAGCAGTGAGAAGGGTAGCTGTGTCCTGGTTTCTGATTGGCTGTTTGTCTGTGTTCAGGTGCTGCTGGCTCTGGGAGACTACATGAACGTCCAGTGTCACGCCTGCATCGGAGGGACCAATGTGGGCGAGGACATCAGGAAACTGGACTACGGTCAGCACGTGGTGGCGGGGACACCTGGACGAGTGTTTGGTTAGTTTACCTGACAACAACTCTCGTGGCGTTCTCCAGACCTCAGAGACTCGCCAATCAATGTCCAGAGCCGAGAGGAAGTTGAACCGAGTGTGTTGTTTGTCTGCAGATATGATTCGTCGCAGGAGTCTGAGGACGAGAGCCATCAAGATGTTGGTTCTGGACGAAGCTGACGAGATGCTCAACAAAGGTGAGACACCTGGAGAGAGCTGTGATGTCACGTTTGTGTGTGTGTGTGTGTGTGTGTGTGTGTGTGTGTGTGTGTGTGTGTGTGTGTGAGAGATCTTAATCTATGTCTCTGATGATCTCACTGCATGTGACTGAAAACAACTAATCAGAGCCCAGAACATGGCAGCCGGGCCACAGACTTTCTCATTGGACATTCAACAGTCACTAAAATCTGACATGTCGAACAGCTCTGATTGGCTGCTGCTGACTGGTCTGATTCTAGTGACTGCCATTAGAGACAGGAGGAGGAGGAGGAAGAGTGAGGAGAATAAGGAGAAGGAAGAAGAAGAGGCAGCTCTAGCGGAGGGCTGATCCAGAGCTGTAAAGTCTCGACCGCCTGTTACCCACCAGTCTGGATTGTGAGACAGTCAGAGGACACTGTCCTGATGATCTGAGACACAGAGTTATTTCACCAGCTGTCTCTGTCTGTCTCTGTTCTCTCTTGCTCTGTCTCTGTCTGTGTCTGTCCCTGTCTCTGTCTCTCTCTCTGTCCCTGTCTGTCTCTGTCCCTGTCTCTGTCTCTCTCTCTGTCCCTGTCTTTCTCTGTCTCTGTCTCTAAATCTCTTAATCCTGACAGTGCAGTGTTTCCCCTACCATTTATATTGGTTTATATTATTATATTTATGGTGTCTCCGTCCTGCTGATGGTGTCGCTGTCCTCAGAAACAGAAGCTGGACTCATCATCATTGTTGTTTGTTGTTCAGGTTTTAAGGAGCAGATCTACGACGTGTACCGTTACCTGCCTCCAGCCACACAGGTAGTCCTGATCAGCGCCACGCTGCCGCACGAGATCCTGGAGATGACCAACAAGTTCATGACAGACCCCATCCGCATCCTGGTCAAACGGTCAGTGCAGAAACACCCAGAAGCATCCAGAGAATATTCATTGTAACATCCAGAGAATATTCATTGTAACATCCAGAGAATATTCATCGTAACATCCAGAGAATATTCATCATAACGTCCAGAGAATATTCATTATAACGTCCAGAGAATATTCATCATAACATCCAGAGAATATTCATCATAACATCCAGAGAATATTCATTATAACGTCCAGAGAATATTCATCGTAACGTCCAGAGAATATTCATCATAACGTCCAGAGAATATTCATCATAACATCCAGAGAATATTCATTATAACGTCCAGAGAATATTCATCGTAACGTCCAGAGAATATTCATCATAACGTCCAGAGAATATTCATCATAACATCCAGAGAATATTCATCATAACGTCCAGAGAATATTCATTATAATGTCCAGAGAATATTCATCATAAAATCCAGAGAATATTCATCATAACATCCAGAGAATATTCATTATAACGTCCAGAGAATATTCATCATAACATCCAGAGAATATTCGTTATAACGTCCAGAGAATATTCGTTATAACGTCCAGAGAATATTCATTGTAACATCCAGAGAATATTCATTGTAACATCCAAATATTCAGGGGGAAAACAAGTCCATAAAATACTCAGGGAAAAAACATCTAGAAAATATTCATGAAAAAAGATCCAGAAAGTATTCAGGAAAAAAAAATCTAGAAAATATTCCAGGGAAAAAAAATTCAGAAAGTATTCAGGAAAAAGAAAATCTAGAAAATATTCAGTATAGAAAACATTCAGAAAAAAAAGAAGTCTTCAAAAAACGCAAGCAAGTCCAGTTGCCTACGATATTGGCACTTATGATTCAGGAAAAAACATCCAGAAAATATTCAGGGGGGAAAAAACATCTAGAAAACATTCTGGGAAAAGAAAATCCAGAAAATATTCAGGAAAAAAACAACAAAAAAAAACTAGAAAATATTTGTGAAAAAAAACATCTAGAAAAAAAAAGAATCCAGAAAATATTCATTATAAAACATCCAGAAAATAATCAGGAATAAACATCTAGAAAATATTCAGGGGAAAAAAATCCAGAAAATACTAATAAAAAACATCCAGAAAATATTCAAAGAAAAAGAATCTAGAATATCTTCACACGATGAGGGTATATCGCAGCCACCGCACTTGGCAGGAGTTGCCTCCTGCGCCTTATGTGGGGTGGTTGGCATAGAAATTGCTCCCTTCAGACATCTTCAACTGAGGGCAGAGCTTTATGTTTCAGACCTTGTGACTTCACTGGGTTTTCAAGTGGGCACCCCACTTTACCGGTGTTTCATCAACTAGCCCATGACACCTCAGTGGGGCTTGACAGCAGAACCAGCATCCTGGAACTGCTCCCTCTGCCTTTCAGGTCTTCACCTATCAGCTCTGCCCCCCCCCCCCTTCCTCTGCCAGCCTGGTTTAGCCACCACTTGCTTCTCTTCAGCCTCAGCCATCTGGATGACGTCACCAGGTTCTTGCGGGCTGCCCCTCTGACCCCAAGCACCCCCAGTGCTCTCCAGGGTGACTGTCCTGGGAAGCCACTACAACCGACCTCTGCTGATAGGTTCCAGGCTCTCCACCCCCTCTGATGGCTCTCAAAGATGAGGGACTGGTATTTCCCTAGCTTGTGCGCATGTGCCTCCTCAATCCTTTCCTCCCAGGGTACCTTCAGCTCTATAGGGCTGCCTGCTTTGACACTTGGGACCAGCGCACAATATCTGGTCGGAGGCTGGTGACGGCAATCTTCTCTGGAAACTTGAGTTGTCTTCTAAGGTCAACTCTCATCTCCCAGTCCCTTGCCGTACCGAGGATGCCTGAACATCCGTCCTCCTTGGCTGCCTTCTCCCCAGGCCTAAGAAAACTGATGAAGCAGGGACCTTTGGCTTGGGCCTTGGTGGCTTTCCGCTTCCTCTCCTTCCCCAGGCCATTGGCGCTTTCTGAACTTCCCGTCGGTCAGGCTTACTCGGCAGGACGACAGAATGTGCTCCAGGTCTGCTGGTCTCTTCCACCGCAAACAGGAGGGCTCCTCTGTCAGTCTCCATCTTTGGAGGTGTGTTGGCGTTGGCGGTACATCATACAAGGAACTAAGGAGGAACTTTATCCGATGCCCCTCAATATTCCAGATATCCTTCCAACTGAGAGATCTTCCCCAAACACTGTCTCACTGGGTCCAGCTGCCCTGCTGTCTCATGGCTACTGCGCTGGCTTGCCTGCCCCCTTCCTCTGCTACGCAAATCTCCTTCTGCATCATCCCTCTCTGGTCCTTTGCCTTTGCCTCCTTCCAGCTTGCGCAGGTGATGACTCCCAGGCCCGGCCTCCCCTGGGTCACCGCCCCCATGATGTCTGCATGTTGTAAGCACTCCTCCGCTTCCCGTCAGAGCTCTGCTGGCTTTCCACTTCTGTCCTGTCTTGACCGTGATGTCTGCCTGCTTCTCCACTGACTTGACCAGGAAGTTCAACGCAGCTGCGAACAGAATCACCGAGATTGTACATCCGGTCATGATTCTGACTTCCAGCCTCTTCCAGTTGGTAGTGAAGTCACCAGAGGTGAAGCACATCTTGAAGTCCCCGAAGTAGTTCCGGACAAGCTGCTGTGCCTTTTGTGGGACGTGGTAGGCTTTGAGTGTGTAGTTGACCAACTTGTTTGGTACTGTGCCATAAGCCACAGGACTGCTAGATCTCCCTGGTTCATCTTTGCATCCTAGATGATCTTGGAGATGACACTGTTGTGTTCAGTACAACCAGGGACTCCTGGTACTCAGCCTTTTTGTACAGAAGTGTCAATGTACTTAAAGAAAATATTCATTAAAAAAAAAATCCAGGAAATAATCATGAAAAAAAAAATCCGGGAAAACAAATGAAAATATTCCCTCAGGGACAGTGTGTAGTGTTGATAGTGTGTCTCTCATTGTGTGTCCCTCACAGACAGTGTGTAGTGTTGATAGTCTGTCTCTCATTGTGTGTCCCTCACAGACAGTGTGTAGTGTTGACAGTGTGCATCTGATTGTGTGTCCCTCACAGACAGTGTGTAGTGTTGATAGTCTGTCTCTCATTGTGTGTCCCTCACAGACAGTGTGTAGTGTTGACAGTGTGCATCTGATTGTGTGTCCCTCACAGACAGTGTGTAGTGTTGATAGTCTGTCTCTCATTGTGTGTCCCTCAGAGATGAGCTTACTCTGGAGGGGATCAAACAGTTCTTCGTGGCGGTCGAAAGAGAAGAGTGGAAGTTTGACACTCTGTGCGACCTGTACGACACTCTGACCATCACTCAGGCTGTCATCTTCTGTAACACCAAGAGGAAGGTCAGTTTGCTCCTCTTCCTCCACATTATCCTGTCAGTCCTGCAGCAGCAGCTAAGCCTTGTGGGAACTGGAGTCTGTGTGCGTGTGTTTCAGGTGGACTGGCTGACTGAGAAGATGAGAGAGGCCAACTTCACGGTGTCCTCGATGCATGGAGACATGCCTCAGAAAGAGCGGGAGTCCATCATGAAGGAGTTCAGATCAGGGGCCAGGTAACCTCTCTCACAGGACTGCTGTCCAACACACTGCGACAGGCGAGGCAGACAGGGAGGGATGAGACAGACAGACAGGGAGGGAGGGATGAGATAGACAGACAGGGAGGGATGAGACAGACGGACAGGAGGGATGAGACAGACAGGGAGGGAGGGATGAGACAGACAGGAGGGATGAGACAGACGGACAGGAGGGATGAGACAGACAGGGAGGGAGGGATGAGACAGACAGGAGGAATGAGACAGACAGGGAGGGAGGGATGAGACAGACAGACAGGGAGGGAGGGAGGGATGAGACAGACAGACAGGGAGGGAGGGATGAGACGGACAGACAGGGAGGGAGGGATGAGATAGACAGACAGGGAGGGATGAGACAGACGGACAGGAGGGATGAGACAGACAGGGAGGGAGGGATGAGACAGACAGGAGGGATGAGACAGACAGGGAGGGAGGGATGAGACACAGGGAGGGAGGGAGGGATGAGACGGACAGACAGGGAGGGATGAGACAGACAGACAGGGAGGGAGGGATGAGACAGACATTGACGGGTGAGACAGACAGGGACAGATGTTGGGGTCGGTGAACGAAGCTCAGGCGGAGCTCTCTGACTTCCCAGTTTAGTCCCAGTTTAAACCTAGTTTAGTCCCAGTTTAGACCCAGTTTAAACCCAGTTTAGACAATTAAGTCCCAGTTCAGACCCAGTTTAGTCCCAGTTTAAACCTAGTTTAGTCCCAGTTTAGTCCCAGTTCAGACAATTAAGTCACAGTTCATTCATAGTTAAACCACAGTTCAGTCCTGGTTTAGTCCCAGTTTCAATCCAGCTAAATCCCAGTTTAGACCCAGTTCAGTGCCAGTTTACACCCAGGTTAGACCCAGTTTCAACTTGGCTTAGTCCCAGTTTAGACCCAGTTTAAACCCAATTTAAATCCCAGTTTAGACCCAGTTTCAACCCAGTTTTGTCTCAGGGTAGACCCAGTTTAAACCCTGTTTAGTTACAGTTTAGACCCAGATTAGTCCCAGTTTTGTCTCAGGTTAGACCCAGTTTAAACCCTGTTTAGTTACAGTTTAGACCCAGATTCAACCCAGTTTAGACCCAGATTAGTCCCAGTTTTGTCTCAGGTTAGACCCAGTTTAACCCCTGTTTAGTTACAGTTTAGACCCAGATTAGTCCCAGTTTAGACCCAGATTCAACCCAGTTTTGTCTCAAGTTAGACCCAGTTTAAACCCTGTTTAGTTACAGTTTAGACCCAGATTAGTCCCAGTTTAGACCCAGATTCAACCCAGTTTTGTCTCAGGTTAGACCCAGTTTAAACCCTGTTTAGTTACAGTTTAGACCCAGATTAGTCCCAGTTTAGACCCAGATTCAACCCAGTTTCGTCTCAGGTTAGACCCAGTTTAAACCCTGTTTAGTTACAGTTTAGACCCAGATTAGTCCCAGTTTAGACCCAGATTCAACCCAGTTTCGTCTCAGGTTAGACCCAGTTTAAACCCTGTTTAGTTACAGTTTAGACCCAGATTAGTCCCAGTTTAGACCCAGATTCAACCCAGTTTTGTCTCAGGTTAGACCCAGTTTAAACCCTGTTTAGTCCCAGTTTAGACCCAGATTCAACCCAGTTTTGTCTCAGGTTAGACCCACACTGTCTGCAGCAGAACCTTTAAATGTTCAGCAGACAGAGTGGTGCTGCACACACAGACAGCGGGGCTTGGGGGTAATAGACTGTTCTGGTTAAAGTGCTGAGGGCTGCAACAGAACTATGACTGTCACTGACACTGATGAGCCACAGTTTGTACGGGGACACACTGATGCCCTGACACCTGTCCTGGGTGTGTGTATGAATACCTGTCTGTATGAATATGGTCACATGACTTGATGGGTTCCATGTGTTTTCAGTCGTGTGTTGATCTCCACGGATGTTTGGGCTAGAGGTTTAGATGTTCCTCAAGTTTCTCTGATCATCAACTATGACCTGCCCAACAACAGAGAGCTCTACATCCACAGGTACGTTTCACTCCGCACAAACAAGTCCCAACAACACAGAGCTCGACATCCACAGGCGTTGTGTAAATGATGGGCATGTAGCCAATGGGCGGGGTATGTAGGCGGGGCATGGGCAGGCTCTTAGCAGGAGTCGTCTGACATCTGGGGTTCATCCCAATACCGAATCTCGCATCCATCTTTCCCTCACTTGCATCTCTTCCTTGCGTCTTAGCTCCGCCCTCATAGGACACGGGGGAGAGATGCGAGGATGAGGCACGAGGAGAGAAGAAACAAGGATATATGTCTTTAGAGAAATGAGACGTCCTTTCCTCTGAAGCGCCACGTGAAGCGACGTCTGTTTCTGATTACAGCTGGATCAGCTTTCAGGAGGCTTTATTAAAAGCTATAGAAAGTTTTAATTTTTTAAATAGTTTGTTGCTGCACATAATGTTATATATAATGATAGTTATCACATAATGTTATATATACATATATAATGATACAGTTATCACATAATGTTATATATACATATATAATGATTATAATGATACAGTTATCACAATGTTATATATATACATACATAATGATACAGTTATCACATGTTATATCTTCAAGGGGAGAGAAGGTAGCAACACAACTCCACCTAATGGAGGCTGACGGCGCCCCAGATTCAAACGTCCAAAAACACATAATTGAAACCACAAAATATCTCCATACTGCTCGTCCGTAGTGATCCAAGTGTCCTGAAGCCCCGACATAAAAAGTTGTTTGGAAAAACCTCATCTGAACTCTGTTTTTAGCCTCATTGTAGCCTGTAGCTCTGACTGCCTCTCTGGACACCGAGCTCACGTGTGTGTGCTTGCACGAGACCGTGAGACATGGGCACCGCCTTCATGTGTGTTCACGTGAGTGCGGGCAGTATGGAGATATTTTGTGGTTTCAATGATGTGTTTTTGGACGTTTGAATCTGGGGCGCCGTCAGCCTCCATTAGGTGGAGTTGTGTTGCTACCTCCTCTCCCCTTGGATCTCTGCAAGTGATGTGAGGACTCTAAAACTTCACCTGAGCCTCCCTCGGCATATGGGTGAGTAGATAATGGCTGAATTTTCATTTTTGGGTGCACTATCCCGTTAAAGTGTTTCTGTCTGACAGACAGGCTCTCTGATAGACAGACAGATTTTGAACTCGATGAATCAGAAAACAAAACGAATATCAAACTTGTCAGTGACACACGGAGTTTAATCTCTTATATGTCTTCACTCTGTGTGAAACTGATGTATCAGATCAGTCCGGTCAGCTTTCCAATCAGTAACTGATATCCAATCAGGTGTGTCGGTCGATAAAAGACTTCTGTGAAGGCTGCACTCCTGTATCCTCACTTCCCCCTCTGAAAGCCTCCTCTCTCCTCGACTCCTCCGAGTGCATTTAACAAATTGAGACGTCCTACAAGATGGCGAGTCTCAATCAATTTTCAAGTCAAGTGATCAAGGAGTCAAGAGTTGAGGAGGGATATTGGGATGAGCCCCTGTTGTTCATGATGATGAAGCGCTCTGTGTTTTCATGGTTGTTTCTAACATGACCTCCTCCAGGATTGGTCGGTCTGGTCGTTACGGGCGTAAGGGTGTGGCCATCAACTTTGTGAAGAACGATGACATCAGGATCCTGCGGGACATCGAGCAGTACTACTCTACCCAGATCGACGAGATGCCCATGAACGGTAATTCCACCTGTGACACCACTAATGCTAACATGTTAGCGAGCACGATTTGTAGTCAGTCAACCTGAAAACAGAGCAGGCTCTGTGATTGGCTGCTGTCACGGTGACATGTTTGTGTTTACCTCTGCAGTGGCCGATCTGATCTGACCTGGATGACATCACATCGGACCCCGCCCCTTTGACTTCCTGTCTTTTTTTTTGTTTGTTTTTATTAGTTTTAGAGGGTGTTTCTTAATTTGACTGTTGAGGTGAAAACAACTGTACAACTCTTGACTTGTTTTTGTAAATAAATTTGTTTTGGTTCCACATTGGTTTGTTCAATGTGTTTTTTTCTTCAATATTTAATGTTTACTGACGTCACAGTGATGTCACCCGCCTTCTTTCAACCCTTTGAGAGTCGGTATTTCTCTTTACTGTGATGTCATATCCTAGAGCACCTTCAAATGCGTCTCATCCCTAAAATCTGCAGAGCTCGAGCTTAAAGTTGGTGCGAGTCAATAAACCACAACAACGTTATTTTATTAATTAAAACACAGAAATCACTTAATTTCATCAGATTTTATAAAATAAAAACGCAAAAGTCAAAAAAGTCCTGTGCACACCAAAACAGTCTTAGACAGATGTGTAGGTGGGCCAAACAAACACCTGCACACTGTCTGCACTGGCAAAAAAAAGTCAGTCTAATAAATGTAACTTTCTTTGCCGGTGCACAGTGGTCGAAATGAGGGGGGATGCCATCCCCTTTGTTAGAAAATTGACCAAAAAGCATCCCCCTTGTTAATCTAGAATCTGTGTGTGCAGGCACGGACATAATTTGAGGGGGGGGGATACAGGAGACATGTCCCCCGCATTTCCCGTATCTGTGCCCTCTGTCCCCCACACTTTTTACAGCTGTTATAACCATTCAATTCGTTTAACATGTGGTAACGTGTTTTTCCGAGCCGTCTTTAAACGCACTGTGAGTAGACAGTGCCAGGCGCATACGCATGCTGTCGTGTTGTGATCTGAATCAATCGCACAGACCAGACGTGTGCTGCTGGGCAGTGCTGCTGTGTTAACTATGTTCAGCAAACCAGCCAGCAAGAAGCAAAAAACCTTGCACAGTTTCTTCCAAACAAACCGTGTAAGCTGAGTGATGCTGTTGCATGTAGATAATGTTAGCAAAATGATGACTAATTAATAGATGCCAATATATCAAGTTAAGATAGTTAACAAGAACACTAATATTAATGTTACCTATGTTAAATACCTAGTTTCATGTTAGGAATAAACCCACTCCTCCTTAATAAGAACTTGTGCTCACTATTGCTTTCCACATATTTTTAATCGTTATTGCCACAGTATAAAGAGCAGAGTCAGGGAGGAGACAGTGGACCAGAGGCCAGCAAGGATGATCATGCAGGGTCTTCACAGGAGAGAAGAGATTATAACTGGCTGAGAGAAAATATCCAGAGCATAAAAGTGACTTTGAGGTTAATTTCCACAGCTATGTCACCACTACTATGCCTAATTCTATTTATGATTTTTGCTTTGCACATTTATTATCTATATTATTGCAATAGATAGAAGAGGAACAGGGAGAAACCAGGCAGATATCAGGACAGGGACCTGACAGCAGCACCAATTATCAGCCCAAGGCTTCACAGGTAAGGAGAAATTATAACTGGCTAAGGAAATGTCTGTAGGATAAGAGTGACTCTACGATCAATTTTCACAGCTATTTCAGAACTATTCTTATTTATACTCTAAAATGCTTTTTTTGTCTATATTGCAATAGGAATACTACTGCATTATTTGTGTTTTTAAAGGCAGCAGGTATAAGTCATGCCATTTTTCTTTATCTTTAATTTTACACATCTGTACTGTCATGTTTGATGATGTGTGTACGCGGAAAAAAATCAAAGCTACACTGCATCCCCCTTGTTAAAAATTAACAATTCGACCACTGCTGGTGCAGACAGTGTGCAGGTGTTCTCCTTTTGGATTCATAGAATAAAAACTAAATATTTTTGATGTAGAGACGTGATGAAAAACCAGCTGACACAGGTTTGTGCCTTTTCCTCTATCTGATGCAGACATGCGTGTCATCTCCGCCGCCGCGGCTGTTTATATTTATTCCTGCAGACAGATTCTGTAAACAATATTTATGTTTTAATTATAAAGATCAAACAGTTGATGGAAACATGGCGTCGTGTTTGAAATGATTTGTGGTTATGACATCAGAGCCGAACACAAAGACTTGAGATGCGTCACGCAGATCAGATTTTATTTCAAACACAAATGTTAAAGGAACAAAACAACAATAAAAACACTTTTACAGTGAAAATAAACAGGACGTCACCAGAAATCACAAAAAGCTGTTTCACATCAAATACTGACATCATCATCATCATCATCACTTTCATATTTTACATCTTAAAAACCTTCATTATCACCTTGTTACAAAATATTGAACCGTCCTCAGATCTCATGCTGAGACCAGAACCAGAACCTCACATATCGACTGTAGAAAAACTGCAATATACTAAAGGACTGCCACTACCCCCTCTGAGACCAGGATTAGGACTGGGTCTATGACCAGGTCCAAGATCAGGAAAAGGTCCAGATCCAGGACTGGGTCCAAATTCAGGACCCTGACCAGGTCCAGGACCACCACCAGATCCGTATTCAGGGCCAGGTTAACAGCCAGGTCCAAAACCAGGACTAGTTCCAGGACCAGAACCACTGCAACCAAGTCCAGGGCAGGGCCAGGTCCACAGCAACGTCTTGCTAAGCTAAATTAAGCTAAGCTAAGCTAAGCTAAACTAAGCTGGTGGGCGGAGCTCCTCTCAGATGTTCCTTTGATGTTTTCAGTCTGATCGATCTGATCGGCCAATCAGGACGGAGCCTTGATAAAACAGATGTATTTCCTGTTGCTGTGGTGCGGGATCATTTAATGTGTGAACCAATGGGGTGTCAGTGATTAAGAGAGAGGAGCTCTGATTGGACAGGAGATGCAGGGGGCGGGGCTTAGTGTCAGGACCTGCTAACAAATGCAAACCTGCTCTGATTGGTCAGTTCAACATAAAAATACAGGAAATGAGCAGATAAACAAACCAGCCAATCAAAGGAGGCGTCTA
Source organism: Epinephelus lanceolatus (assembly GCF_041903045.1). NCBI lineage: Eukaryota > Metazoa > Chordata > Actinopteri > Perciformes > Serranidae > Epinephelus > Epinephelus lanceolatus. The sequence goes on from NC_135736.1 coordinate 51,153,774, forward strand.
CAGTTGGCGTCTGATAAACCAGATCTCATTCCGGCGGCGAGGGACACCGGGGTTCTCGTATGTGGCAACCATGTAGCTGTCTCTGTGAAGGTCATCGGTGACGCCCAGAATCTCCCACAGCAGGCTGATCTGATTGGTCACCGTCTCCTCCGTGGTTGTCCCATAGAATGTCCTGACAACCAATCAGAGAGCAGAACATCATCATCACAAACTGAGTTACATAACGATTTTTACAGGTCAGGAGCACCGCGTTGATGGTGATGATGATGATGATGCTCTGACCTGGCAACCACTCTGATTGGTTCTCTGTAGATGATGGTGATGTCGGGGTCAGTGGGGCGGGGGGGGTCGGTCTGAAACTCGGAGGGCAGGAAGAGCGCCATCTGGACGTCTTTCTCAAACGTGATCCCGTCCTCCTTCATGTGGATGTTACTGACCACCGGCACCGTCATCCCCAGGTACCTGCCTACATAGCATCAATACATCAATACACACCGATCACCTGATCAATACTGATCACATGACCCCGGGGGGGGGGGGGGGGTTACCTGCAGAGTTTTCTTTACAGATAAAACGCATCAGCTTCATGAAGCCCATCGAGATGCTCTGTTCATACAGCTCCTCCCCCCGAGTCACACACGCCCAGTGACCTGCTGCGTACAGACGCTCCTCATACAGCTCCTCCTCCATCTGTGGGGGACACAGGGGGGAGTCAGAGACACATACAGCTCCTCCCCCATCTGTGGGGGACACAGGGGGGAGTTTGTTCTGGTCCTTACCTTCTCATGGCGGGACACTGGAGCGAAGGGGAGGGTCTCCCTCTGCTGGTTACTGCGGGTCATTTCCTGTATAGGTCCAATCATGTCTGTAACACACAAACAGGAAGTTCAGTTTTTGTTTACAATCAAAACAGGTAAACAGTCAGCTGACTGACATGCAAGGTGCTAACAAATAGTTGCCCGGCCCCTGGAGATACTGACACGTGATGGCCCCGCCCCCTCACCTGGAGGTGCAGACACATGGTGCCCCCTCACCTGGAGGTGCAGACACGTGGTGCCCCCTCACGTGGAGGTGCAGACACATGGTGCCCCCTCACCTGGAGGTGCAGACACGTGGTGCCCCCTCACGTGGTGCCCCCTCACCTGGAGGTGCAGACACATGGTGCCCCCTCACCTGGAGGTGCAGACACGTGGTGCCCCCTCACGTGGTGCCCCCTCACCTGGAGGTGCAGACACATGGTGCCCCCTCACCTGGAGGTGCAGACACGTGGTGCCCCCTCACGTGGTGCCCCCTCACCTGGAGGTGCAGACACGTGGTGCCCCCTCACGTGGTGCCCCCTCACGTGGTGCCCCCTCACCTGGAGGTGGTGACACGTGGTGACCCCGCCCCCTCACCGGAAGGTGCAGACACATGGTGGCCCTGCCCCCTCACCTGGAGATACTGACACGTGATGGCCCCGCCCCCTCACCTGAAGGTGCAGACACATGTAGCCCCGCCCCCTCACTTGAAGGTGCAGACACATGTAGCCCCGCCCCCTCACTTGAAGGTGCTAACACGTGGTGGCCCCGCCCCCTCACCTGGAGGTGCTGACACGTGGTGGCCCCGCCCCCTCACCTGGAGATACTGACACGTGATGGCCCCGCCCCCTCACCTGGAGTTGCTGACACGTGGTGGCCCCGCCCCCTCACCTGGAGGTGCTGACACGTGGTGGCCCCGCCCCCTCACCTGGAAATACTGACACGTGGTGAACCCGCCCCCTCACCTGGAGGTGCAGACACATGGTAGCCCTGCCCCCCACCTGGAAGTGCTGACACATGGTGGCCCCGCCCCCCACCTGGAGGTGCTGACACGTGGTGGCCCAGCCCCCTCACCTGGAGATACTGACACGTGATGGCCCCGCCCCCTCACCTGGAGGTACTGACACATGGTAGCCCTGCCCCCCACCTGGAAGTGCTGACACGTGGTGGCCCCGCCCCCCACCTGGAGATACTGACACGTGATGGCCCCGCCCCCTCACCTGGAGAAACTGACACGTGGTGGCCCCGCCCCCTCACCTGGAGATATTGACACGTGATGGACTCGTCCCCTCACCTGGAGGTACTGACACATGGTAGCCCTGCCCCCCACCTGGAAGTGCTGACACGTGGTGGCCCCGCCCCCTCACCTGGAGATACTGACACGTGGTGGCCCCGCCCCCTCACCTGGAGATATTGACACGTGATGGACTCGTCCCCTCACCTGGAGGTACTGACACATGGTGGGTACTGGCGACTGCCTGCCAGTGAGCCAGCAGTCGGTCTCTTTCCTCTTCATCCATTGGTTCAGGGTTGTCGGTGATGTCATCATCCAGCTGCTCGTCGTCCAATCCGTCGAGGTCTTCCAGAGAGATCAGAGCCATCGCTGCTGGAGGAGGAGATGACCTCAGCAGAGACGATGTCCACTGAGAGGAGACCGATATTTAATGTTCCTGAAACAAAGACACAGTGAGGACACTCAGTGAGGACACACAGAGTGAGGACACACAGAGTGAGGACAATCAGTGAGGACACTCAGTGAGGACACTCAGTGAGGACACACAGAGTGAGCACACAAAGTGAGGACACACAGAGTGAGGACACACAGAGTGAGGACACACAGAGTGAGGACACAGGGTTAGGACAAAGAGTGAGGACACAGAGTGATGACACACTGAGTGAGGACACACTGAGTGAGGACACACTGAGTGAGGACACTCAGTGAGGACACACAGAGTGAGGACACACAGAGTGAGAACACAGAGGACACAGTGAGGACACACAGAATGAGGACACTGAGTGAGGACACACTCAGTGAGGACATTCAGTGAGGACACACATAGTGAGGACACACTGAGTGAGGACACAGAGTGGACACAGAGTGAGGACACAGAGTGAGGACGCACAGAGTGGACACAGAGTGAGGACACACAGAATGAGGACACAGAGTGAGGACATTCAGTGAGAACACACAGAGTGAGGACACACAGAGTGAGGACATTCAGTGAGAACACAGAGAGTGAGGACACACAGAGTGAGGACATTCAGTGAGAACACAGAGAGTGAGGACACAGCGTGAGGACACACAGAGTAAGGACATTCAGTGAGGACACACAGAGTGAGGACACACAGTGAGGATGGACAGAGGACAGTCAGACGACAGTCTCATTCAGGAGGACAGACAGGAGGACAGAGAAAGTCAGGGGGATAGAGAACATTCAGGAGGACGGGGACAGACAGGGGGATAGAGAACATTCAGGAGGACAGACAGGAGGACAGGGACAGACAAAGGGACAGTCAGGAGAGGGGACAGAGGGGGACAGAGGACACTCAAGGGGACATTAAGGAGGACAGGGAAGAAGACAGACAGGGGGACAGAGAGAAGGAAAGGAGGACAGACAAGAGGACGGACAGGAGGACAGACAGTCTCAGTTTTGGTCCTTCATGTTTGACAGCAGCAGCTCGTCACAGCTGAAGGAGGCCACGCCCACTGTGTACACTTGTTTATTTGTTTGTTTGTTGACTGTGTAAACAGTGAGGTCAGACAGACTCCAGGGGCCTGTATCAGGAAGCAGGATTAATGTCTTAGCGAGGTAACTTCAGGGTTAACTCTGGGTTTTCGGTCTCACGAAGCCGGTTCAGTTCTTATCGGGGTAGATCACCATGGTAACTTACTCTGAACGGCTATCCTGCTCCGGAGCAGGGTAAGTTCAGGGTTGAATCTGATCCTATAAAAAGCACCACCCACTGGCCAATCAGCTGTTGATGGCTGACAGAAATGCAGCCCAGTCATGACGGGAAGTTTAATTCATTTGATTGATTTTGATTTGAAAGTTTATTTTGAGCATTAAAAAAGAAAAGAAAGCAACAACAACAGACAATGAAAAGATTGTTCAAAAAGGAGTGGAAAGAAGTGGAACTTTCATCCCACCCCTTCATAAGAAAGAAACTGATCATTTGCGGACACTTAATAGCACCATTAATTAGTGCCAACATTTTGTTTTGTTGGAGGAAATGATCCCTGTTAAAGATAATGGGCCTAATTGACAGCTTTGCTGCTGGAAATGTGGAAAGTAGCCTATCATGTCTACACTTCATGGTGTTTGAGGGATTTTCCTTTTTGTTTTTTAAAGAGGGACACTAGCTATATTTCTGCGCAGCTGTTAATTTCTAACACAGCTCAATATCAGGATGATTTTATTCAGACTATCAATTTGGTGTTGATATGATTTAATTGTGGCGTCAGCTTTAAGCTTTATTGTAGAATATATAACGTTATGACAAAGAAGACCAATTTATCAGACGCAATGATGTTAGACGATAATTGTAATACACGCAATTCATCTGTGCAGCATTGATTTCATGGGATTCAAGGGTGTGATCAGTGTCAGATGTACAGGTACAGGTACTGTAGCTACTTGAACCAGTGATGAGTCATTTAACCTACACATCATTTTATTTGCTGCCTTGTTTTGTCTTGATTTTTCCCTCTCTCCTCCTCTATTTCTTCTTTCCTCACCCGTTTCTTTTTCTTCTCTATTATGTGATTTCATTGATGTTTTGACAGGGGAATTTCTTTGATAAGCTTTTAGTGGCTTCTAACCTCTCCGGCACTTTTCTTTGTTTAATCTTGTAAATGTTATACTGTCTGTTTTTAACATTATGTGCAAATAAACTAATCTAAACTGAAACTAAACATTATTCATCCCGTTATGTGTTGCCACGCATGTTTCCTCCTCCTGCAGCTGCCACGGTGTTGGCCTTTTCTCTAATGTTGCTTTTCTCCTCCTCATATTTTAGTAGAATTAATCTCTGATCCTCACGAGAAATACTGTTTTTCCTCACATACGGCGCTCAGTGAGGACGCTCAGTGACGCTCTGTGAGGACGCTCTGTGAGGACGCTCTGTGAGGACGCTCAGTGACGCTCTGTGAGGACGCTCTGTGAGGACGCTCAGTGAGGACGCTCTGTGAGGACGCTCTGTGAGGACGCTCTGTGAGGACGCTCAGTGAGGACGCTCAGTGAGGATGCTCTGTGAGGACGCTCTGTGAGGACGCTCAGTGACGCTGCGCTTCTCTCATGATTGTGATTGGTCCGCTGCGTGCGCGTTCACGGCTCTTGATAAAGCAACCCTGGGTTGAGTTACCGAGTTGATATCCAGCGTCGCGATACCGATTATCCTGATTGCCATTGTTAGTCAACCCAGGATAGGTCTGGGTAACCCAGGAAAGGTTGATCTCACTTCGTGATACAGGCCCCAGCTATGAGACATGTACCTCTGACCGGAAGTGGACTTTGAGTTCTTGTCATGGTGATGCCAGCCTGTGATGTCACTCTGGTTGTTTAAGTTGTTTCCGTCAACAGGAAACCGCACTTCAAAATAAAAGAACCATGATGTTTGTAGATGAGTTCTGATCAATAACAGAAATCATTCTATTTCAATAATCGGTCCGTTATCTGATCTCTTTCACCAACGTGAGATGTCACATCTGTTTATTTATCGAAACACAACAACAACCGGACGTGTTTCCTTTGAGCTCTTCCGTAACGGGTCAATGTGCTACGTAGACGTCACACTTCCGGTCTGATTGAGATTCAGACGTGCTATCGTGCTGATTCTTTTAATTTGAAAGTCACTCCGGATGTGACAGAAGTGGAACAATAAAAGACAATAAACCATAAAGACCTGATCAGTGATCCGGATCGATCACTGATCAGGTCTTTATAGTCCTTCTGGACCCGTGTGTTCGGTGTGAACCGGGTCGGTCCGGTGGTTCCGGGCCGCGGATCCGCCAGAACTGAAACTAGGTCACCGGGGATCCGGTCCAAACACACAACCGCTGCTCGCCGCACACCGGTCCGGTTTCCTAACAGATACCGGATGGACCACAGGGAGTCCGGAGGAGCCGGTCCGGACCCGGCAGAGAGCGGGCAGGTCTCGGTACCGGGTTCAGTAAGCAGCACAGCGCGAGGAGATTAGCATGGTTAGCACGGTAAGCATCGTCAGCAGACCGGGACCGCGACTGGGTCAGAACACGGGTCCAGCAATTGTTTGTCTCACCTCGTTGTGGTCGCACCTGTCCACCAGGTGAGCCTCAAACTGTCCGTCAATTACAACAACGACGCTGAGCTTCTTCTTCTCTGCTTCCGATACACTGCACCGGCGGATACTTCAAAATAAAAGCCTGTACGTCCGGCTGTCTTTCAGAATAAAACTTGAGAAAACAGAAAAGGGTTGATTTCCTCATCCTCACCCATCAGTAATCTTCAGTTTCAGCATCTCATTAATATTTTTTTTTTATTTTATTAGGGTCCGGGCAGCTAAGCTGCCAGGACACTATTGTAATCCTAGTTCTTCTTCTTCTTCTTCTTCTTCTTCTTTCTTCTTCTGAGGAAATCATACTTCCCATGGGTGAAAACTCACCAAACTTTGCACAAAGGTCCAGTCTCATGCCAGATATCCTCAGCTGTAAACTCAAGCCAATAGTCCTGATGGTGGCGCTACAGCAAGCGTCTAAAGTTCAAAACTTTGAAAATTCATAACAAATCAACCATACGTGCTACAACTTCACAACTTTCATCAAACTGTAGCCCCAATACTGAAGATATTTGTACATTTAAACCTATTAAAAATTATGAAGTTCATCACTCTGTTTTTTTCAAAAACTGTAAAACTTCTTAAACCTATCTCCTCCCACAATTTTTGCTCAATTGACACCAAACTTGCTACAGAGCATCTTCAGACTGTCCTACAAAAAGTACGTTTCTCAGATTTTTGATGTATGTATATATCAAAATGTTTGACTGTAAACGGTACTATAAATATATACATGCAAATTCTTGCTAAATAAATCTTCAATGTTCATGAAAAAAAACATTAAAAAATTCTAGAGTCATGGTAGATGATGTGTGGCAAAATTCAGAATTTTATCTCAAAAACTGAATTTTTGACAGCATTTTGAATTTTGCGCTAATGTGAACAATTGGAGTCAATGTAAAAATGGCAATTTTAAACATCAGTTTTTCACTTATGGAGCAAATCAATCATTGTTACAAACAAATTACCAACATCTCCATGCTGTCTAGATGCAATATGTGTATTTTCAGATTTTTGTCTTTAAAACTGAATTTTTTACAGTGGTTTCAAATCTGCCTTTCCATGCACGGATGGCTGCTTTCCTACACAACAGTGAATGGCTTACTCAGTTTGTGAAGATCACTGTGCAGCATCTTCAAGTCTTTTTTCTGCTAGAAAATCTGCCTTCTCATGCTTGAAAATAAACCAAACTTTGTACAAAGATCCAGTGTCAATACTGTATCATTATATATGTATATATAAGATTATGTGATAATTGTATCATTATATGAGACAATTATCACATAATGTTATATATACATATATAATGATAGTTAAGACATCATGTTATATATACATATATAATGACACAGTTATCACATAATGTTATATATACATATATAATGATAGTTATCACATAATGTTATATATACATACAGTACAGGCCAAAAGTTTGGACACACCTTCTCATTCAATGCGTTTTCTTTATTTTCATGACTATTTACATTGTAGATTCTCACTGAAGGCATCAAAACTATGAATGAACACATGTGGAGTTATGTACTTAACAAAAAAAGGTGAAATAACTGAAAACATGTTTTATATTCTAGTTTCTTCAAAATAGCCACCCTTTGCTCTGATTACTGCTTTGCACACTCTTGAATGATAGTTATCACATAATGTTATATATACATACATGATAGTTATCACATGATGTTATATATACATATATAATGATACAGTTATCACATAATGTTATATATGATGCTTGGTGGAGCTGCTGTGTGGAGGTGCTGTGTGGAGCTGCTGTGTGGAGCTGCTGTGTGGAGCTGCTGGGTGGAGGTGCTGTGTGGAGCTGCTGGGTGGAGCTGCTGGGTGGAGGTGCTGTGTGGAGCTGCTGGGTGGAGGTGTTGTGTGGAGCTGCTGGGTGGAGGTGCTGTGTGGAGCTGCTGGGTGGAGGTGTTGTGTGGAGCTGCTGGGTGGAGCTGCTGGGTGGAGGTGCTGTGTAAAGCTGCTGTGTGGAGCTGCTGGGTGGAGGTGCTGGGTAGAGCTGCTGTGTGGAGGTGCTGGGTGCAGGTGCTGTGTGGGGCTGCTGGGTGGAGCTGCTGGGTGGAGGTGCTGTGTGGGGCTGCTGGGTGAAGCTGCTGGGTGGAGGTGCTGTGTGGGGCTGCTGGGTGGAGGTGCTGGGTGGAGGTGCTGTGTGGGGCTGCTGGGTGGAGGTGCTGTGTGGGGCTGCTGGGTGGAGGTGCTGGGTGGAGCTGCTGTGTGGAGGTGCTGTGTGGAGGTGCTCGGTAGAGCTGCTGTGTGGAGGTGCTGTGTGGAGGTGCTCGGTAGAGCTGCTGTGTGGAGGTGCTGTGTGGGGCTGCTGTGTGGAGGTGCTGTGTGGAGGTGTTGTGTGGAGGTGCTGTGTGGAGCTGCTGAGTGGAGGTGCTGTGTGGAGCTGCTGGGTGGAGGTGCTGTGTGGAGGTGCTCGGTAGAGCTGCTGTGTGGAGGTGCTGTGTGGAGGTGCTGTGTGGAGGTGCTGTGTGGGGCTGCTGGGTGGAGGTGCTGTGTGGAGGTGCTCGGTAGAGCTGCTGTGTGGAGGTGCTGTGTGGAGGTGCTGTGTGGAGCTGCTGTGTGGAGCTGCTGTGTGGAGGTGCTCGGTAGAGCTGCTGTGTGGAGGTGCTGTGTGGAGGTGCTGGGTGGAGGTGCTGTGTGGAGCTGCTGTGTGGAGGTGCTCTGTAGAGCTGCTGTGTGGAGGTGCTGTGTGGAGGTGCTGTGTGGAGCTGCTGTGTGGAGGTGCTGTGTGGAGGTGCTGGGTGGAGGTGCTGTGTGGAGCTGCTGTGTGGAGGTGCTGTGTGGAGGTGCTCTGTAGAGCTGCTGGTTGGAGGTGCTTGGTGGAGGTGCTGGGTGGAGCTGATGGGTGGAGCTGCTGTGTGGGGCTGCTGGGTGGAGGTGTTGTTTGGGGCTGCTGGGTGGAGCTGCTGTGTGGAGGTGCTGTGTGGAGGTGTTGTGTGGAGGTGCTGGGTGGAGGTGTTGTGTGGAGGTGCTGTGTGGAGCTGCTGGGTGGAGGTGTTGTGTGGGGCTGCTGGGTGGAGGTGCTGTGTGGGGCTGCTGGGTGGAGGTGCTGTGTGGAGCTGCTGTGTGGAGGTGCTGTGTGGAGGTGCTCGGTAGAGCTGCTGTGTGGAGGTGCTGAGTGGAGCTGCTGAGTGGAGGTGCTGTGTGGGGCTGCTGGGTGGAGGTGCTGTGTGGAGGTGCTCGGTAGAGCTGCTGTGTGGAGGTGCTGTGTGGAGGTGCTGGGTGGAGGTGCTGTGTGGAGCTGCTGTGTGGAGCTGCTGTGTGGAGGTGCTCGGTAGAGCTGCTGTGTGGAGGTGCTGTGTGGAGGTGCTGTGTGGAGGTGCTGTGTGGAGCTGCTGTGTGGAGGTGCTGTGTGGAGGTGCTGGGTGGAGGTGCTGTGTGGAGCTGCTGTGTGGAGGTGCTGTGTGGAGGTGCTCTGTAGAGCTGCTGGTTGGAGGTGCTTGGTGGAGGTGCTGGGTGGAGCTGATGGGTGGAGCTGCTGTGTGGGGCTGCTGGGTGGAGGTGTTGTTTGGGGCTGCTGGGTGGAGCTGCTGTGTGGAGCTGCTGGGTGGAGGTGTTGTGTGGAGGTGCTGTGTGGAGCTGCTGGGTGGAGGTGTTGTGTGGGGCTGCTGGGTGGAGGTGTTGTGTGGGGCTGCTGGGTGGAGCTGCTGGGTGGAGGTGCTGTGTGGAGCTGCTGAGTGGAGCTGCTGTGTGGAGCTGCTGGGTGGAGGTGCTGTGTGGGGCTGCTGGGTGGAGGTGCTGTGTGGGGCTGCTGGGTGGAGCTGCTGGGTGGAGGTGCTGTGTGGGGCTGCTAGGTGGAGGTGCTGTGTGGAGCTGCTGTGTGGAGGTGCTGTGTGGAGCTGCTGAGTGGAGGTGCTGTGTGGAGCTGCTGTGTGGAGGTGCTGTGTGGAGGTGCTGGGTGGAGGTGCTGTGTGGAGCTGCTGTGTGGAGGTGCTGTGTGGAGGTGCTCTGTAGAGCTGCTGGTTGGAGGTGCTTGGTGGAGGTGCTGGGTGGAGCTGATGGGTGGAGCTGCTGTGTGGGGCTGCTGGGTGGAGGTGTTGTTTGGGGCTGCTGGGTGGAGCTGCTGTGTGGAGCTGCTGGGTGGAGGTGTTGTGTGGAGGTGCTGTGTGGAGCTGCTGGGTGGAGGTGTTGTGTGGGGCTGCTGGGTGGAGGTGTTGTGTGGGGCTGCTGTGTAGAGCTGCTGGGTGGAGCTGCTGGGTGGAGGTGCTGTGTGGAGCTGCTGAGTGGAGCTGCTGTGTGGAGCTGCTGGGTGGAGGTGCTGTGTGGGGCTGCTGGGTGGAGGTGCTGTGTGGGGCTGCTGGGTGGAGCTGCTGGGTGGAGGTGCTGTGTGGGGCTGCTGGGTGGAGGTGCTGTGTGGAGCTGCTGTGTGGAGGTGCTGTGTGGAGCTGCTGTGTGGAGGTGCTGTGTGGGGCTGCTGGGTGGAGCTGCTGGGTGGAGGTGCTGTGTGGGGCTGCTGTGTGGAGGTGCTGTGTGGAGCTGCTGAGTGGAGGTGCTGTGTGGAGCTGCTGGGTGGAGGTGCTGTGTGGAGCTGCTGAGTGGAGCTGCTGGGTGGAGGTGCTGTGTGGAGCTGCTGGGTGGAGGTGCTGTGTGGAGCTGCTGGGTGGAGGTGCTGTGTGGAGCTGCTGGGTGGAGGTGCTGTGTGGAGCTGCTGGGTGGAGGTGTTGTGTGGGGCTGCTGGGTGGAGGTGCTGTGTGGAGCTGCTGGGTGGAGGTGCTGTGTGGGGCTGCTGGGTGGAGCTGCTGGGTGGAGGTGCTGGGTGGAGGTGCTGTGTGGGGCTGCTGGGTAGAGCTGCGGTGTGGAGGTGCTGTGTGGAGGTGCTGGGTGGAGGTGCTGTGTGGAGCTGCTGTGTGGAGGTGCTGTGTGGAGGTGCTCGGTAGAGCTGCTGTGTGGAGGTGCTGGGTGGAGGTGCTTGGTGGAGCTGATGGGTGGAGCTGCTGTGTGGGGCTGCTGGGTGGAGGTGTTGTTTGGGGCTGCTGTGTGGAGCTGCTGTGTGGAGGTGCTGTGTGGAGCTGCTGGGTGGAGGTGTTGTGTGGGGCTGCTGGGTGGAGGTGTTGTGTGGAGGTGTTGTGTGGAGCTGCTGGGTGGAGGTGTTGTGTGGGGCTGCTGGGTGGAGGTGCTGTGTGGAGCTGCTGGGTGGAGCTGCTGGGTGGAGGTGCTGGGAAGAGCTGCTGTGTGGAGGTGCTGTGTGGAGCTGCTGGGTGGAGCTGCTGGGTGGAGGTGCTGGGAAGAGCTGCTGTGTGGAGGTGTTGTGTGGGGCTGCTGTGTAGAGCTGCTGGGTGGAGCTGCTGGGTGGAGGTGCTGTGTGGAGCTGCTGAGTGGAGCTGCTGTGTGGAGCTGCTGGGTGGAGGTGCTGTGTGGAGCTGCTGAGTGGAGCTGCTGTGTGGGGCTGCTGGGTGGAGGTGCTGTGTGGGGCTGCTGTGTGGGGCTGCTGGGTGGAGCTGCTGGGTGGAGGTGCTGTGTGGGGCTGCTGGGTGGAGGTGCTGTGTGGAGCTGCTGTGTGGAGCTACTGTGTGGAGCTGCTGGGTGGAGGTGCTGTGTGGAGCTGCTGGGTGGAGCTGCTGGGTGGAGGTGCTGTGTGGGACTGCTGGGTGGAGGTGCTGTGTGGGGCTGCTGGGTGGGGGTGCTGTGTGGAGCTGCTGTGTGGAGCTGCTGGGTGGAGGTGTTGTGTGGGGCTGCTGGGTGGAGGTGCTGTGTGCAGCTGCTGGGTGGAGGTGCTGTGTGGAGCTGCTGGGTGGAGCTGCTGGGTGGAGGTGCTGGGTGGGGCTGCTGTGTGGGGCTGCTGGGTGGAGGTGCTGTGTGGAGCTGCTGGGTGGAGGTGCTGTGTGGAGCTGCTGGGTGGAGGTGCTGTGTTGGGCTGCTGGGTGGAGGTGTTGTGTGGGGCTGCTGGGTGGAGGTGTTGTGTGGAGCTGCTGGGTGGAGCTGCTGTGTGGAGCTGCTGGGTGGAGGTGCTGTGTGGAGCTGCTGGGTGGAGCTGCTGGGTGGAGGTGCTGTGTGGAGCTGCTGTGTGGAACTGCTGGGTGGAGGTGCTGTATGGAGCTGCTGTGTGGAGCTGCTGGGTGGAGGTGCTGTGTGGAGCTGCTGTGTGGAGCTGCTGGGTGGAGCTGCTGGGTGGAGCTGCTGTGTGGAGGTGCTGTGTGGAGGTGCTGTTTGGAGCTGCTGCGTGGGGCTGCTGGGTGGAGGTGCTGTGTGGGGCTGCTGGGTGTAGGTGCTGTGTGGAGCTGCTCTGTGGAGCTGCTGGGTGGAGGTGCTGTGTGGGGCTGCTGGGTGGAGCTGCTGGGTGGAGGTGCTGTGTGGGGCTGCTGGGTGGAGGTGCTGTGTGGAGCTGCTAGGTGGGACTGCTGGGTGGGGCTGCTGGGTGGTGGTGCTGGGTGGGGCTGCTGGGTGGAGGTGCTTGGTGGAGGTGCTGTGTGGAGTTGCTGTGTGGAACTGCTGGGTGGAGGTGCTGTATGGAGCTGCTGGGTGGAGCTGCTGGGTGGAGGTGCTGTGTGGAGCTGCTGTGTGGAGCTGCTGGGTGGAGGTGCTGTGTGGAGGTGCTGTGTGGAGCTGCTGGGTGGAGGTGCTGTGTGGAGCTGCTGGGTGGGGCTGCTGTGTGGAGCTGCTGTGTGGAGCTGCTGCGTGGAGCTGCTGGGTTTAGGTGCTGTGTGGGGCTGCTGGGTGGAGGTGCTGTGTGGGGCTGCTGGGTGGAGCTGCTGTGTGGAGCTGCTGGGTGGAGGTGATCATGGTGGAACAACACGTCTTTAGTGATTTACGATTCTAGTGGGGAAAAAAACTGATTCGCGTTGAGCGATCTGACCTGCAGTGACACGAGAGAGTACGGCGAGTACTGTCTGATGATCTCACCTGTCTAACGACCTTTGGCCTGTTTAAGATTAAGTGTTTTTATTTTTGTGAGTGAAGAAGCCTCAGAGTGGAGATCAACCAGTGTGAGGTCAGAGGTTGAGGCATGGAGGTTGGAGGTTGAGGGATAGAGGTCAGAGGTCAGCACATTAAGACAGTAGAAGAAGAAGAAAACATGGTGGTGACCTGAGCTCAGGACAATCAGTTGAAATGTTAGCTGTCCATTTAAAACCATGCAGAGCTGCATTTTCTTCACCGTTAGCAAATATTCCAAAGTGCACAAATGCACCGTCTTTAAATTTTCATCAGCACCACCGCTGCTCTGTGTGTGCCCCCCCTCCTCCACCTCCTCCACCCCCTCTGAGAGGAGTGATAAATTATTCACACAGAGCTGAGGTCGACACTCAAACACACTGATGGAGGAGAGAAACACACTGCAGCTCTAAACGCCAACACTCAGCTCCATCCACTGTTTCAATTACACCCTGGCTTCAGGGCGGGGCTACACGTGCACGCACATACACTAGTGTAAAAATATACTGTCAGTATGTTTCAGTTGGTTCAGGAAATATTCAGCTGAGGACAAAGAAACAGAAACGTGTTTGCACAGCGGACAGGTGATGCTTTGTGTTACTGTGTTAAACAGAGCAGACCAGGGCTGCATCCCATAATAATCATGAGCCACAGCCTCAAATGTTGCTCTGACAGAAAACACAGCAAGATTACTTTTGTAACCACCAGCCTCTGAACACAGCTGCTGAAGGAGCCGCACAGTCAAACATTCAGACGGGACGCCATCAGATAGCAAACGTGTTCATGTCTTCACATCATCTCCATGTCCTCACATCATCTCTGTGTCTTCACATCATCTCCATGTCCTCACATCATCTCCATGTCTTCACATCATCTCCATGTCTTCACATCATCTCCGTGTCTTCACATCATCTCCATGTCTTCACATCATCTCCATGTCTTCACGTCATCTTCATGTCTTCACATCATCTCTGTGTCTTCACATCATCTCCATGTCCTCACATCATCTCCATGTCCTCACATCATCTCCATGTCTTCACATCATCTCCGTGTCTTCACATCATCTCCATGTCTTCACATCATCTCCGTGTCTTCACATCATCTCCATGTCTTCACGTCATCTTCATGTCTTCACATCATCTCTGTGTCTTCACATCATCTCTGTGTCTTCACATCATCTCCGTGTCCTCACATCATCTCCATGTCTTCACATCATCTCCATGTCTTCACATCATCTCCATGTCTTCACGTCATCTTCATGTCTTCACATCATCTCTGTGTCTTCACGTCATCTCTGTGTCTTCACATCATCTCCATGTCTTCACATCATCTCCATGTCCTCACATCATCTCCATGTCTTCACATCATCTCCATGTCTTCACATCATCTCCGTGTCTTCACATCATCTCCATGTCTTCACGTCATCTTCATGTCTTCACATCATCTCTGTGTCTTCACATCATCTCTGTGTCTTCACATCATCTCCATGTCCTCACATCATCTCCATGTCTTCACATCATCTCCATGTCTTCACATCATCTCCGTGTCTTCACATCATCTCCATGTCTTCACGTCATCTTCATGTCTTCACATCATCTCTGTGTCTTCACATCATCTCTGTGTCTTCACATCATCTCCATGTCCTCACATCATCTCCATGTCTTCACATCATCTCCATGTCTTCACATCATCTCCATGTCCTCACATCATCTCCATGTCTTCACATCATCTCCGTGTCTTCACATCATCTCCATGTCTTCACGTCATCTTCATGTCTTCACATCATCTCTGTGTCTTCACGTCATCTCTGTGTCTTCACATCATCTCCGTGTCTTCACATCATCTGTGTCTTCACATCATCTCCATGTCTTCACGTCATCTCTGTGTCTTCACATCATCTCTGTGTCTTCACATCATCTGTGTCTTCACATCATCTCCATGTCCTCACGTCATCTCTGTGTCTTCACATCATCTCCGTGTCTTCACATCATCTGTGTCTTCACATCATCTCCATGTCTTCACATCATCTCTGTGTCTTCGCATCATCTCCGTGTCTTCACATCATCTCCGTGTCTTCACATCATCTCCGTGTCTTCACATCATCTCCATGTCTTCACATCATCTCCATGTCTTCACATCATCTGTGTCTTCACATCATCTCCATGTCTTCACGTCATCTCTGTGTCTTCACATCATCTCTGTGTCTTCACATCATCTGTGTCTTCACATCATCTCCATGTCCTCACGTCATCTCTGTGTCTTCACATCATCTCTGTGTCTTCACATCATCTGTGTCTTCACATCATCTCCATGTCTTCACATCATCTCTGTGTCTTCGCATCATCTCCGTGTCTTCACATCATCTCCATGTCCTCACATCATCTCCATGTCTTCACATCATCTCCATGTCTTCACATCATCTCCGTGTCTTCACATCATCTCCGTGTCTTCACGTCATCTTCATGTCTTCACATCATCTCTGTGTCTTCACATCATCTCCGTGTCTTCACATCATCTCCATGTCCTCACATCATCTCCATGTCTTCACATCATCTCCATGTCTTCACATCATCTCCATGTCTTCACGTCATCTTCATGTCTTCACATCATCTCTGTGTCTTCACGTCATCTCTGTGTCTTCACATCATCTCCGTGTCTTCACATCATCTGTGTCTTCACATCATCTCCATGTCTTCACGTCATCTCTGTGTCTTCACATCATCTCTGTGTCTTCACATCATCTGTGTCTTCACATCATCTCCATGTCCTCACGTCATCTCTGTGTCTTCACATCATCTCCGTGTCTTCACATCATCTGTGTCTTCACATCATCTCCATGTCTTCACATCATCTCCGTGTCTTCACATCATCTCCGTGTCTTCACATCATCTCCATGTCCTCACATCATCTCCATGTCTTCACATCATCTCCATGTCTTCACATCATCTCCATGTCTTCACATCATCTCCGTGTCTTCACATCATCTGTGTCTTCACATCATCTCCATGTCTTCACGTCATCTCTGTGTCTTCACATCATCTCTGTGTCTTTACATCATCTGTGTCTTCACATCATCTCCATGTCCTCACGTCATCTCTGTGTCTTCACATCATCTCCGTGTCTTCACATCATCTGTGTCTTCACATCATCTCCGTGTCTTCACATCATCTCCGTGTCTTCACATCATCTCCATGTCCTCACATCATCTCCATGTCTTCACATCATCTCCGTGTCTTCACATCATCTCCATGTCTTCACATCATCTCCGTGTCTTCACATCATCTCCGTGTCTTCACATCATCTGTGTCTTCACATCATCTCCATGTCTTCACGTCATCTCTGTGTCTTCACATCATCTCTGTGTCTTCACATCATCTGTGTCTTCACATCATCTCCATGTCCTCACGTCATCTCCGTGTCTTCACATCATCTGTGTCTTCACATCATCTCCATGTCTTCACGTCATCTCTGTGTCTTCACATCATCTCTGTGTCTTCACATCATCTCCATGTCCTCACGTCATCTCTGTGTCTTCACATCATCTCCGTGTCTTCACATCATCTGTGTCTTCACATCATCTCCATGTCTTCACATCATCTCTGTGTCTTCGCATCATCTCCATGTCCTCACCTCATCTCTGTGTCTTCACATCACCTCCGTGTCTTCACATCATCTCCGTGTCTTCACATCATCTCCGTGTCTTCACATCATCTCCATGTCTTCACATCATCTCCGTGTCTTCACATCATCTCCGTGTCCTCACATCATCTCCGTGTCTTCACATCATCTCCATGTCTTCACGTCATCTCTGTCTTCACATCATCTCTGTGTCTTCACATCATCTCTGTGTCTTCACGTCATCTCTGTGTCTTCACATCCTCTTTCATGTCTTCACGTCATCTCTGTGTCTTCATGTCATCTGTGTCTTCACATCATCTCCATGTCTTCACATCATCTCCATGTCTTCACATCATCTCCGTATCTTCACATCATCTGTGTCTTCACATCATCTCCATGTCCTCACATCATCTCTGTGTCTTCACATCATCTCCATGTCTTCACATCATCTCCATGTCCTCACGTCATCTCTGTGTCTTCACATCACCTCCGTGTCTTCACATCATCTCCATGTCTTCACATCATCTCCATGTCCTCACATCATCTCCATGTCTTCACATCATCTCCGTGTCTTCACATCATCTCCATGTCTTCACATCATCTCCATGTCTTCACATCATCTCCATGTCTTCACGTCATCTCTGTGTCTTCACATCATCTCCATGTCTTCACATCATCTCCATGTCCTCACGTCATCTCTGTGTCTTCACATCATCTCCATGTCTTCACATCATCTCCATGTCTTCACGTCATCTCTGTGTCTTCACATCATCTCCATGTCTTCACATCATCTCTGTGTCTTCACATCATCTCCATGTCCTCACGTCATCTCCATGTCTTCACATCATCTCCATGTCTTCACATCATCTCCATGTCTTTACGTCATCTCCATGTCTTCACATCATCTGTGTCTTCACATCATCTCCATGTCTTCACATCATCTCCATGTCCTCACGTCATCTCTGTGTCTTCACATCATCTCCATGTCTTCACATCATCTCCATGTCTTCACGTCATCTCTGTGTCTTCACATCATCTCCATGTCCTCACGTCATCTCCATGTCTTCACATCATCTCCATGTCTTCACATCATCTGTGTCTTCACGTCATCTCCATGTCTTCACATCATCTGTGTCTTCACATCATCTCTGTGTCTTCACATCATCTCCATGTCTTCACATCATCTCTGTGTCTTCACATCATCTCCATGTCTTCACATCATCTCTGTGTCTTCACGTCATCTTTGTGTCTTCACATCATCTTCCATGTCTTCATGTCATCTCTGTGTCTTCATGTCATCCAACCTGGAAAACCTCGCAGCCACTTTTATTTGTTATAGTGTACCGTGCTCCTGGCCCGTATTCTGAATTTGTATCTGAATTCTCAGAGTTTTTATCCAGTTTAGTTCTTAAATCAGATAAAGTTATTATTGTAGGCGATTTTAACATTTATGTCGACGTTGATAATTACTCCCTGGCTACCGCGTTTATCTCATTATTAGACTCCATTGGCTTCAGTCAAGGTGTACATGAACCCACTCATTGTTTTAACCATACCCTCGATCTAGTTCTGACATATGGAATTGAAATTGATAACCTAAAAGTCTTTCCACAGAATCCCTCGCTATCGGATCATTATCTGATTACTTTTGATTTCTTTTTACTCGATTACACGCCACTCAGCAACAGTTACTATACTAGATGTTTATCAGATAGTGCTGTCGCAAAATTTAAGGAAAAGATTACTCCGTCATTAAATTCAATACCGAGTCCCTCAGTAACAGAGGTTTCCTGTACCGACTTTGATCATTTTGTCGATAGCGCCGTAGGCTCGCTGCGAACAACACTCGACTCTGTAGCTCCTCTTAAAAAGAAGTTAACAAAACAAATAAAGTTCGCTCCTTGGTATAACTCTCAAACCCTTAAGTTAAAACAAATATTGCGAAAATTTGAAAGGAATTGGCAATTGACCAAACTGGAAGAATCTCGTTTAATCCGGACAGACAGTCTCAAAACTTATAAGAGGGGCCTCCACAATGCCAGAGCAAACTATTACTCAGCATTAATAGAAGAAAACAAGAACAACCCCAGGTTTCTTTTCAGCACTGTAGCCAGGCTGACTGAGAGTCAAATCTCTATTGAGCCTTGTATTCCTTTAGCCCTTAGCAGTAATGATTTTATGAGCTTTTTTAATGACAAAATTCTAACTATTAGAGGCAAAATTCATGACCTCCTGTCCTCAGATAGTACCTATCTAACCTCAAACACAGCTGTAAGACCTAATATATATTTAGATTGCTTCTCCCCAATTTCTCTTCAAGAATTGACAGCAGTGATTTCTTCATCTAAATCATCAACGTGTCTCTTAGACCCCATCCCAACTAGGCTACTTAAGGAGGTCTTTCCTTTAGTTAACATTCATATATTAGATATGATCAATATATCTTTATTAACAGGCTATGTACCACAGTCTTTTAAGGTAACTGTAATTAAACCTCTACTAAAAAAGCCCACCTTGGATCCAGAGGTGTTAGCCAACTATAGACCAATATCTAATCTTCCCTTTATGTCAAAGATCCTTGAGAAAGTAGTCGCAGACCAGCTGTGTGATTTTCTCCATGATAATAATTTATTTGAGGAATTTCAGTCAGGATTTAGAGTGCATCATAGCACTGAGACAGCACTAGTTAAAATTACAAATGACCTTCTGATTGCTTCAGACAAAGGACTCGTCTCTGTACTTGTTTTATTAGATCTTAGTGCAGTGTTTGACACAATTGACCATCAAATTCTGCTGCAGAGACTGGATCACTTAATTGGCCTAAAAGGTTCTGCACTAAGCTGGTTTAAATCTTATTTATCTGATCGTTTTCAGTTTGTTCACGTTCATAATGAATCATCCTTACGTACCAAAGTTTGTTTTGGAGTTCCTCAAGGTTCTGTGCTCGGACCAATCCTATTTACTCTATATATGCTTCCTTTAGGTAACATCATTAGAAATCACTCTATAAATTTCCATTGTTATGCGCATGATACTCAGTTGTATTTATTAATGAAGCCAGAAGAAAGTAATCAATTAACTAAACTCCATAATTGCCTTAAAGACATAAAAACTTGGATGAGCACCAATTTCCTGATGTTAAATTCAGACAAAACTGAAGTTATTGTTCTTGGCCCCAAACAACTCAGAGACTCTTTATCTGATGACATAGTTTCTCTAGATGGCATTGCTCTGGCCTCTAGCACTACCGTAAGAAACCTCAGAGTAATATTTGATCAAGATTTGTCTTTTAATTCTCATTTAAAACAAACCTCACGGACTGCTTTTTTTCATCTGCGTAATATTGCGAAAATTAGGCCTATCCTGACCCGAGAAGATGCAGAAAAATTGGTCCACGCTTTTGTTACCTCTAGGCTGGATTACTGTAACTCTATTATCAGGTAGCTCTAGTAAGTCCTTAAAAACTTTCCAGCTAATTCAGAATGCAGCAGCACGTGTACTAACAGGAACTAAGAAACGAGATCATATTTCTCCTGTTTTAGCTTCTCTGCACTGGCTCCCTGTAAAATCCAGAATTGAATTTAAAATCCTACTGTTAACTTATAAAGTTCTAAATGGTCAAGCTCCATCATATCTTAGAGAGCTCATAGTGCCATATTATCCCACCAGAACACTGCGCTCTGAGAACGCAGGGTTACTCGTGGTCCCTAAAGTCTCCAAAAGTAGATCAGGAGCTAGAGCCTTCAGCTATCAGGCTCCTCTCCTGTGGAATCATCTTCCTGTTACGGTCCGGGAGGCAGACACCGTCTCCACATTTAAGACTAGACTTAAGACTTTCCTCTTTGATAAAGCTTATAGTTAGGGCTGGCTCAGGCTTGCCCTGTACCAGCCCCTAGTTAGGCTGACTTAGGCCTAGTCTGCCGGAGGACCCCCTATAATACACCGGGCACCTTCTCTCCTCTCTCTCTCTCTCTCTCTCTCTCTCTCTCTCTCGTATTCTATTACTGCATCTTGCTAACTCGGCCATTCTGGATGTCACTAACTCGGCTTCTTCTCCGGAGCCTTTGTGCTCCACTGTCTCTCAGATTAACTCATATCACAGCGGTGCCTGGACAGCGTGACGTGTGTGGTTGTGCTGCTGCCGTGGTCCTGCCAGATGCCTCCTGCTGCTGCTGCCATCATTAGTCATTAGTCATACTTCTACTGTTATTATACACATATGACTATTGTCACACATGTATACTGCCAGATATTAATACATACTTTCAACATATTGTACCACAGTAGCCAGAACTATAACTATAATGTTATTACTTTCAATAATGTTGTTGTAACCTACTGTCATTACCTGCATCTCTCTCTCTCTCTCTCTCTCTCTCTCTCTGTCTCATTGTGTCATACAGATTACTGTTAATTTATCATGTTGATCTGTTCTGTACGACATCTATTGCACGTCTGTCCGTCCTGGAAGAGGGATCCCTCCTCAGTTGCTCTTCCTGAGGTTTCTACCGTTTTTTTTCCCTGTTAAAGGGTTTTTTTGGGGAGTTTTTCCTGATCAGCTGTGAGGGTCCTAAGGACAGAGGGATGTCGTATGCTGTAAAGCCCTGTGAGGCAAATTGTGATTTGTGATATTGGGCTTTATAAATAAAATTGATTGATTGATTGATCTCCATGTCTTCACGTCATCTCCATGTCTTCACGTCATCTCCGTGTCTTCACATGGTCTCCGTGTCTTCACATGGTCTCTGTGTCTTCACATCATCTCTGTGTCTTCACATCATCTCCATGTCTTCATGTCATCTCTGTGTCTTCACATGGTCTCCGTGTATTCACATGGTCTCTGTGTCTTCATGTCATCTCCATGTCTTCACATCATCTCTGTGTCTTCACATCATCTCCATGTCTTCACGTCATCTCCATGTCTTCACGTCATCTCTGTGTCTTCACATCATCTCTGTGTCTTCACATTGTCATTGTCTGAATCTTCCTAAACCCAATCACATGTGTGCCGGCTAAACGTAACCACTTGTGTGTGTTGGCTAAATTTCAATTTCAATTTTATTTATAAGGCCCAACATCACAAATCACAATTTGCCTCACAGGGCTTTATAGCATACGACATCCCTCTGTCCTTATGACCCTCACAGCTGATCAGGAAAACCTCCCCAAAAAACCCTTTAACGGGGGGGGAAAAAAACAATAGAAACCTCAGGAAGAGCAACTGAGGAGGGATCCCTCTTCCAGGACGGACAGACGTGCAATAGATGTCGTACAGAACAGCTCAACATAAGAAATTAACAGTAATCCGTATGACACAATGAGACAGAGAGAGAGACAGAGAGAGAGAGACAGAGAGAGACAGAGAGAGAGAGAGAGAGAGAGAGAGAGAGAGATGCAGGACAGACGGTAACGACAGTAGCTTACAACTACATTAATGAAAGTAATAATATTATAATTAATAATAATATATTAATATCTGATAGTATATATGTGTGACAATAGTCATATGTGTATAATAACAGTAGAAGTATGACTAATGACTAATGATGGCAGCAGCAGCAGCAGCAGGAGGCATCTGGCAGGACCACGGCAGCAGCACAACCACACACGTCACGCTGTCCAGGCACCGCTGTGATATGAGTTAATCTGAGAGACAGTGGAGCACAAAGGCTCCGGAGAAGAAGCCGAGTTAGTGACATCCAGAATGGCCGAGTTAGCAAGATGCAGTAATAGAATACGAGAGAGAGAGAGAGAGAAGGAGAGAAGGTGCCCGGTGTATTATGGGGGTAGAATGTAACCACGTGTGTGTGTGTTGGCTAAACATAACCACGTGTGTGTGTGTTGGCTAAACGTAACCACGTGTGTGTGTTGGTTAAACGTAACTGTGTGTGTGTTGACTAAACGTAACCATGTGTGTGTGTTGGTTAAACGTAACTGTGTGTGTGTTGACTAAACGTAACCATGTGTGTGTGTTGGTTAAACGTAACTGTGTGTGTGTTGGCTAAACGTAACCATGTGTGTGTGTTGGTTAAACGTAACTGTGTGTGTGTTGACTAAACGTAACCACATGTGTGTGTGTGTGTGTGTGTGTGTGTGTTAGCTAAACGTAACCATGTGTGTGTGTTGGTTAAACGTAACCGTGTGTGTGTTGACTAAACGTAACCACGTGTGTGTGTGTTAGCTAAACATAACAACGTGTGTGTGTTGGCTAAATGTAACCACGTGTGTGTGTGTTAGCTAAACATAACAACGTGTGTGTGTTGGCTAAACATAACAACGTGTGTGTGTTGGCTAAACGTAACCACGTGTGTGTGTTGGTTAAACGTAACTGTGTGTGTGTTGACTAAACGTAACCACATGTGTGTGTGTGTGTGTGTGTGTGTGTGTGTGTTAGCTAAACATAACAACGTGTGTGTGTTGGCTAAATGTAACCGTGTGTGCGTGTGTGTGTGCGTGTGTGTGTGTGTGTGTGTGTGTGTGTGCACGCGTTAGCTAAACATAACGACGTGTGTAGGCTAAACATAACCACGTTCGTGTGTGTGTGTTGGCTAAATGTAACCACATGTGTGTGTGTGTGTGTGTGTGTGTGTGTGTTGTCTAAACCTAAGTGTGTGTTGTTGAAGGAAAAAAAACATTAGTTGGTGGTGATGTAATAACCAGTGTTTGGGGTCGTTTCTCAAAAAAGTAATGTATTACACATTACACATTACTTTGGAAAAAGTAATCCCTTACTTTACTTGATTACTCCCTGGAGAAAGTAATTAGTTACAATACTCGTTACATTACAAGTTACTCTGTAAAATTGCCTGAAATGCATTGTCATGTAATTTGCCAGTTAACGATATAGCATTAAACCTTACACATGTGTAACAATCCTGAGGTAGTATAGTTAACTAGATGGATATACCCAGAGTCTGCTTCACGAGGGGGCACCAGGGGGCAGTGCCCCCCCACTTCATTCACTGTGCCCCGTCACTTGTATGAGGAGTCTGGCCAGAGCTTCTTGTTCATTGCACAGCTGGTTCACAAGGTAGGCCCCTAAGCAGACTTCCCTCTGTCTCTCCTTAAGTATTTGCATGCTTCATACACTGTCGGGAGCTTTCATCAGAGCAGCTGATTGGGCGGCACAGTGTTGGCGCTGACTCAGCAAATTGCAGCCGTGAAAGTCCCAACAGACCGAACCACTACTGCACTGCTCCACCTCTTCATCTCCACCTCCCTCCACCTCCTCATCTTCATCTCCACCTTCCTCCACCTCTCTCTCTCTCTCTCTCTCTCTCTCTCACACACTGACAACACTGACACAAACTGGTTCTAACAGAAACATTGGAACTCCTCTGATTGGACCAAATCACTGACTAATTAGTAAAAGATAAGATAAACTTTAAGATAAGATAAGATGAGATGAGATAAGATGAGATAAACCTCAAAATAAGACAAACTTTATTGTCCCAAGCGGGAGATTTGTTTTGGGCACATAGTGCACATTGCTACATGGCAGTTACAACCATCATATACAAACAAGACATACAGAAGACAACCATGTAGTACGCAAGGCGCAGATTTGAATAACATAATAGTGCAATTAGGACTACTGGATGAAATAAATACATCAACTTTATCATATCAGGTAAGGCTAAAAGAATAAAATTCCTTAAGGTTGCACTAGCCCAAGAGGTAATTATAAATAGTGCAAAGAGGGCTACCTTCTCCGGCTGACTGGCCAACTGCTCGGCACAGGACTCTCTGTTGCTGCCCCTTCAAGCACTGATCTTCTTCACCACACCAGTGCACTGCTGCCGTGTAGCAATCAGGCAGCTACTGAATGCAAGCTGGCGTTCTTTAGCTCTGGCGTCCACATTGTCAATATGCAGCGCAGCACTGCGGCCCAGGTTGCCAGCAGAACAGTGCCCTGGGAACAGAGACAGAGAAGAAGAAAATATAATCAATGGTGACTGTGAGTTAACAAGATGTTAGCATTTTTTTAGCCTGTCAGACTCTTTAATGTTTGTCTCAATACAAATAATTTTAATAAGAATAATGATAGACGGCACGGTGATGCAGTGGCTCACACTGCCGCCGCACAGCAGGAGGGTTCCTGGCTTAAACCCTGGGGTGGAGTTTACATGTCAGCGTGGGTTTCATCCAGGTGCGCAAACATGTTCTCCCTGTGTCAGCATGAGTTTCCTCCGGGTGCTCAAACATGTTCTCCCTGTGTCAGTGTGAGTTTCCTCCAGGTGCTGCGACATGTTCTCCCTGTGTCAGCGTGGGTTTCATCCAGGTGCACAAACATGTTCTCCCTGTGTCAGCATGGGTTTCCTCTAGGTGCTCTGACATGTTCTCCCTGTGTCAGCTTGGGTTTCCTCCAGGTGCTCTGACATGTTGTCCCTGTGTCAGCTTGGGTTTCCTCCAGGTGCTCTGACATGTTCTCCCTGTGTCAACTTGGGTTTCCTCCAGGTGCTCCGACATGTTCTCCCATGTCAGCGTGGGTTTCCTCCGGGTGCTCTGACATGTTCTCACCGTGTCAGCGTGAGTTTCCTCCAGGTGCTCTGACATGTTGTCCCTGTGTCAGCTTGGGTTTCCTCCAGGTGCTCTGACATGTTCTCCCTGTGTCAGCGTGGGTTTCCTCCGGGTGCTTCAACATGTTCTCCCTGTGTCAGTGTGGGTTTCCTCCAGGTGCTCTGACATGTTCTCCCTGTGTCAGCGTGGGTTTCCTCCAGGTGCTCCGACATGTTCTCCCTGTGTCAGCGTGGGTTTCTTCCAGGTGCTCTGACATGTTCTCCCTGTGTCAGCTTGGGTTTCCTCCAGGTGCTCTGACATGTTCTCCCTGTGTCAACTTGGGTTTCCTCCAGGTGCTCCGACATGTTCTCCCGTGTCAGCGTGGGTTTCCTCCGGGTGCTCTGACATGTTCTCACCGTGTCAGCGTGAGTTTCCTCCAGGTGCTCTAACATGTTGTCCCTGTGTCAGCGTGGATTTCCTCCAGGTGCTCTGACATGTTCTTGTTATGTCAACGTGGGTTTCCTCCAGGTGCTCTGACATGTTCTCCCTGTGTCAGTGTGGGTTTCCTCCAGGTGCTCTGACATGTTCTCCCTGTGTCAGCGTGGGTTTCCTCCAGGTGCTCTGACATGTTCTCCCCGTGTCAGCGTGGGTTTCCTCCAGGTGCTCTGACATGTTCTCCCTGTGTCAGCGTGGGTTTCCTCCAGGTGCTCTGACATGTTCTCCCTGTGTCAGCGTGGGTTTCCTCCAGGTGCTCTGACATGTTCTCCCCGTGTCAGCGTGACAGTATTTTAATGAGTTTTAGTAGTTAAACAATATTTTGTTGAGTTTTGACAGTTTAAGAATATTTCGATGAGATTTAGTAGTTTAACAGTATTTTGATGAGTTTTAACAGTTTAACAGTATTTTGTTGAGTTTTAACAGTTTAACAGTATTTTAATGAGTTTTAGTAGTTTAACAATATTTTGTTGAGTTTTGACAATTTAAGAATATTTTGATGAGATTTAGTAGTTTAACAGTATTTTGATGAGTTTTAACAGTTTAACAGTATTTTAATGAATTTTAGTAGTTAAACAATATTTTGTTGAGTTTTGACAATTTAAGAATATTTTGATGAGATATATTAGTTTAACAGTATTTTTGATGAGTTTTAACAGTTTAACAGTATTTTGATGAGTTTTAAAAGTTTAACAGTATTTTGTTGAGTTCTAACAGTTTAACAGTATTTTGTTGAGTTTTAACAGTTTAACAGTATTTTGATGAGTTCTAACAGTTTAACAGCATTTTGTTGAGTTTTAACAGTTTAACAGAATTTTGATGAGTTCTAACAGTTTAACAGCATTTTGTTGAGTTTTAGTAGTTTAACAGTATTTTGATGAGTTTTAACAGTTTAACAGTATTTTGTTGAGTTTTAACAGTTTAGCAGTATTTTGTTGAGTTTTAACAGTTTAACAGTATTTTGTTGAGTTTTAACAGTTTAACAGTATTTTGATGAGTTTTAGTAGTTTAACAGTATTTTGTTGCGTTTTAGGAGTTTAGCAGTATTTTGATGAATTTTAACAGTTCAACAGTATTTTGATGAGTTTTAACAGTTTAACAATGTTTTTCTGGAGCACTGGCCTTTCATCAGTGTTTGGATGATTTATTCAGAGTGTCCTCTTCCTCTCAGCAGAGGACACTTCACATTTAACAGCAGGCCAACATATAAACTGACAGCTGCAGATACTAAATGGAGACTTAACGTTGTCCTTCAGTCAACTGTTGGGATGAAAGCCCTTTGGACAGAGGAGAGAAAGTGGAGGCCGAAGACACCGAGATTCTGTTTGTCTGTTTGCAGATGAGTTACAACTCACAACTGTTTCTGATCTTTGAAATAATCTGAATCTGAATTTTCCACTTCTAAGGGATTTGCCACTGAAACATTGAATTCCCTGACCTGTGATCAGTTTGGGTTAAATCCCTGACAGCCCTAAAGAGCATCACTGATGTGTCAATCATCCCATGTCAGCGACAGTTCCTGTTTCTGAAAGACAAACTGCAGCTCTCTGACTTTCATCTGAGCTGAATCTAAAACACATTTCCTCCATCAGAGTTTCACCAGAGTTTCATCAGAGGGAGGATTTTACATTAAAAGTACACTCGGCTGCACTACAGCAGGACTTCCTTCTGCTAATGCAGACTCATCAGACAGGCACATGTGAACATGTCTTAATGACAAATGAGGACTTTATTCTTCTGTAAGTCTTTGTTTTCACAGTTGGTCCTTCAGAACCCGAGTCATACATTAATTCAGCAGGAAACCATGTGTCACTAATCAGCAGATGACGCTGAGGCTGTTTTTGTTAATCCAACTTCAAACTGAATGACATTCATTAAACACAACACCAAACAAACCAATTAACAACAGGTTGATAGTTCTAGCAGTGACGTACAGTGGTTTATAGTCCTAGTAGTAATGTAGTGTGGTTTATAGATCCAGTAGTAATGTAATGTGGTGTATCGTTTTTTTGGAGCTGAACTCAAAGATCTAAAACATTTTCTATACACACAAAAGACCATTTCTCACAAATATTGTTCACAAATCTGTCTAAATCTGTGTTAGTGAGCACTTCTCCTTTGCCGAGATAATCCATCCCACCTCACAGGTGTGGCATATCAAGATGCTGATTAGACAGCATGAATATTGCACAGGTGTGCCTTAGGCTGGCCACAATAAAAGGCCACTCTGAAATGTGCAGTTTTATCACACAGCACAATGCCACAGATGTTGCAAGTTGTGAGGGAGCGTGCAATTGGCATGCTGACTGCAGGAATGTCCACCAGAGCTGTTGCCTGTGAATTGAATGTTCATTTCTCAACCATAAGCCGTCTCCAAAGGCGTTTCAGACAATTTGGCAGTACATCCAACCGGCCTCACAACAGCAGACCACGTGTAACCACACCAGCCCAGGACCTCCACATCCAGCATGTTCACCTCCAAGATCGTCTGAGACCAGCCACCCGGACAGCTGCTGCAACAATCAGTTTGCATAACCAAAGAATTTCTGCACAAACTGTCAGAAACCGTCTCAGGGAAGCTCGTCGTCCTCATCAGGGTCTCGACCTGACTGCAGTTCGTAACCGACTTGAGTGGGCAAATGCTCACATTCGATGGCGTCTGGCACGTTGGAGAGGTGTTCTCTTCACGGATGAATCCCGGTTTTCACTGTTCAGGGCAGATGGCAGACAGCGTGTGTGGCGTTGTGTGGGTGAGTGGTTTGCTGATGTCAACGTTGTGGATGGAGTGGCCCATGGTGGCGGTGGGGTTATGGTATGGGCAGGCGTATGTTATGGACAACGAACACAGATGCATTTTATTGATGGCATTTTAAATGCACAGAGATACCGTGATGAGATCCTGAGGCCCATTGTTGTGCCATTCATCCACGACCATCACCTCATGTTGCAGCATGATAATGCACGGCCCCATGTTGCAAGGATCTGTACACAATTCCTGGAAGCTGAAAACATCCCAGTTCTTGCATGGCCAGCATACTCACCGGACATGTCACCCATTGAGCATGTTTGGGATGCTCTGGATCTGCGTATATGACAGTGTGTTCCAGTTCCTGCCAATATCCAGCAACTTCACACAGCCATTGAAGAGGAGTGGACCAACATTCCACAGGCCACAATCAACAACCTGATCAACTCTATGCGAAAGAGATGTGTTGCACTGCCTGAGGCAAATGGTGGTCACACCAGATACTGACTGGTTTTCTGACCCCCCCCAGACCCCCCCAATAAGGCAAAACTGCACATTTCAGAGTGGCCTTTTATTGTGGCCAGCCTAAGGCACACCTGTGCAATTTTCATGCTGTCTAATCAGCATCTTGATATGCCACACCTGTGAGGTGGGATGGATTATCTCGGCAAAAGAGAAGTGCTCACTAACACAGATTTAGACAGATTTGTGAACAATATTTGTGAGAAATGGTCTTTTGTGTATATAGAAAATGTTTTAGATCTTTGAGTTCAGCTCATGAAAAATGGGAGCAAAAACAAAAGTGTTGCATTTATATTTTTGTTCAGTGTAGTTCCAGTAGTAATGTAGTGTGGTGTATAGTTCTAGTAGTGTTATAGTGTGGTTTATAGTTCCAGCATTAATGTAGTGTGGTTTATAGTTCTAGTAGTAGCAGTAGTTCAGTTTTTTCAATTCAATTCAATTCAATTTTATTTATAAAGCCCAATATCACAAATCACAATTTGCCTCACAGGGCTTTACAGCATAGGACATCCCTCTGTCCTTATGACCCTCGCAGCTGATCAGGAAAAACTCCCCAAAAAAACCCTCAACATAATAAATTAACAGTAATCCGTATGACACAAGGAGACAGAGAGAGAGAGAGAGAGAGAGACAGAGAGAGAGATGCAGGACAGACGGTAATGACAGTAGCTTTCAACAACATTAATGAAAGTAATAATATTATAATTAATAATAATATATTAATATCTGATAGTATACATGTGTGACAATAGTCATATGTGTATAATAACAGTAGAAGTATGACTAATGACTAATGATGGCAGCAGCAGCAGGAGGCATCTGGCAGGACCACGGCAGCAGCACAACCACACACGTCACGCTGTCCAGGCACCGCTGTGATATGAGTTAATCTGAGAGACAGTGGAGCACAAAGGCTCCGGAGAAGAAGCCGAGTTAGTGACATCCAGAATGGCCGAGTTAGCAAGATGCAGTAATAGGACACGAGAGAGAGAGAGAGAGAAGGTGCCCGGTGTATTATAGGTGGTAGAATGTAACCACGTGCGTGTGTCAGCTAAACGTAACCATGTGTGTTGGCTAAACGTAACCACGTGTGTGTGCTGGCTAAATGTAACCATGTGTGTTGGCTAAACATAACCACGTGTGTGTCTGCAAAATGTAACCACGTGTGTCGGCTAACCATAATCACGTGTGTGTCTTGGCTAAACATAACCACGTGTGTGTGTTGGCTAAACGTAACCATGTGTGTGTGTTGACTAAACGTAACCACGTGTGTGTGTGTGTTAGCTAAACATCAGCAGCAGCACAACCACACACGTCACGCTGTCCAGGCACCGCTGTGATATGAGTTAATCTGAGAGACAGTGGAGCACAAAGGCTCCGGAGAAGAAGCCGAGTTAGTGACATCCAGAATGGCCGAGTTAGTGACATGCAGTACGGCCGAGTTAGTGACATGCAGTAACAGGACATGAGAGAGAGAGAGAGAGAGAGAGAGAGAGAGAAGGAGAGAAGGAGAGAAGGTGCCCAGTGTATTATAGGAAGTCCCCCTGCAGACTAGGCCTAAATACAATAAATAAATGACAACTTAAAACAGGTAACAATCATGACGTCAACATGTCACATACATAGCAATGAATAAAACATTGCTAAAAGAGATTGAGAAAGAAATAAGTAAAACCAGCAGTTGGTTGATTGCACATTACTGCATTGATGTTGATATTGCACATTACTTGTATTGCACATATTATGGCCTGTTTAGAGTTCTAATTGCCCAGGGAAAGTAGCTGTTTGTCAGTCTGGTGGTTGGGGCTTTGATTGACCTGTAGTGCCTGACAGGGCAACAGGTCAAACAGATGATGTGCTGGGTGATGAGAGTCCTTGAGGATGGAACTGGTCCTGCTGAGGCATCGGGAGCTGGAGATCTCCGCCAAGGAGGGCAGAGGGCAGCCAATGATTTTCTGGGCTGTGTTACTTACCCTCTGCAACGCCTTCCTATCAGTAGCTGAGCACCCAGCATACTACACTATGATGCGGTAGGTAGTGATGTAGTGTGGTTTATAGTTCTAGTAGTGATGTAGTGTGGTTTATAGCTCCAGTAGCTGTGTTTCCTGTCTCAGTCCTGATGTACTGACTGTGTTTCTGACGGGATTTAAAGTTGCAGTCAGTGTAAAATCACCATCAGCGTTCTGATCACGTCTGTGCTGCATTCGGCTCCAGCTGACGTTCAAAGAGAATACTCGATGTCTTTATTAACATTAACAGCACCTGGTTGGCCAACGTTAATAATTCAGCAGCTGCTTGATTGGATGTATAAATATTACACCACTGTTTCCCTGCTGTGACAGACAGACAGACAGACAGATAGACAGACAGACAGACCATCATGGGTGTCAGAGAACACTCATCCATGCAGAGTATTTATGAACAGGCCTCCTTGCGACAAGCAAATAACATTACGTCTCATGTCCTACACAGAGAGTATGAGTTACTACCTTCTGGAAGAAGGTTCAGAGTTCCTCTGATGTAAACTTAATAGATTTAAAAATTCTTTTGTCCCAGTGTCTATCAAGCTCTTAAATAGTAGCATGTAAAGGCCATTGTTTTTGTTTTTGTTCTTTATTAGTGGCATTCAAGGCCGGGATGCTCTCAACTTTTGCGCACTTCTGCACTTTAAAGGCTACTGTTTCTAAATTGTCTGTATATATTTATACATGTTTTTTTTATCTTATTCCTTTGTGATCTTTTGTGATCATGCATGTGTGAGGCACTTTTTCTAGCTTCTGATTGTCTGTTGATGTCTGTTTGTATGTTGTTATGGAACTGAATGCTTTTTGTGGCTGCAGTATGGGTGAACAAGCCCAGGACAAATTTCCCACTTGTGGGACAATAAAGTTCATCTTATCTTATCTTATCTAGACAGAATTACAGACAGACAGACAGACAGAAAGACAATCATCATGTTAATGAGGAGTGTGAGCTCATTAACTCGTTCACTGACCTGATGATGTGACTTGTTGGTGGAGCAGTTACCCATCAGCCCTCTGTGCTGTTGGCTGCAGGCTATAAACTGATAACCTGTCGTTCTTCACATTTCACAATTCTTTGTCCTTTATGTTTTGACTAAAGGTTTTTTTCTCCATCATAGAGACTCTGCCCCTGACGGAGGTGAGACAAACACACACCTGGCGGGCTGGAAGTTGATGGTGGGTTGTCGCAGCTCTGACAGTTTGACGGCAGTGATGGCGCCGGCCCAGATGTCACACAGCTGGTTGTATTCACCCTTCATCTCCACCGCTGCTGCCTCTGGACAAACACCTCAGCTCAGAGTCAGAGCCAGAGCTCGACACGCCGTCAGTCGTCCCAGCCAATCACTGACAGACACAGTACCATCGGACATCACCAGAGAGTCAGGCATCAGCAGAGCATCGGACATCACCAGAGAATCGGACATCAGCAGAGAGTTGGGCACCAGCAGAGCACCGGACATCAGCAGAGAGTCAGGCATCAGCAGAGCACTGGACATCAGCAGAGGGTAAGGCGTCAGCAGAGCATCGGACATCAGCAGAGAGTCAGGCGTCAGTAGAGAGTCAGGTGTCAGCAGAGCATTGGACATCAGCAGAGAGTCAGGCGTCAGCAGAGAGTCAGGCGTCAGTAGAGAGTCAGGCGTCAGTAGAGAGTCAGGCGTCAGCAGAGCATCGGACATCAGCAGAGAGTTGGGCGTCAGCAGAGCATAGGACATCAGCAGAGAGTTGGGCACCAGCAGAGCGTAGGACATCAGCAGAGAGTCGGGCATCAGCAGAGAGTCAGGCGTCAGCAGAGCATTGGACATCAGCAGAGAGTTGGGCGTCAGCAGGGCGTAGGACATCAGCAGAGAGTCGGGCGTCAGCAGAGAGTCAGGTGTCAGCAGAGCATTGGACATCAGCAGAGAGCTGGGCGTCAGCAGGGCGTAGGACATCAGCAGAGAGTCGGGCGTCAGCAGGGCGTAGGACATTAGCAGAGAGTCGGGCGTCAGCAGAGCATAGGACATCAGCAGAGAGTGGGGCGTCAGCAGAGAGTCAGGTGTCAGCAGAGCTTCGGACATCACCAGAGAGTCGGGCATCAGCAGAGAGTCAGGCGTCAGCAGAACATCGGACATCAGCAGAGAGTCGGGCGTCAGCAGAACATCGGACATCAGCAGAGAGTCGGGCATCAGCAGAGCATTCGACATCAGCAGAGAGTCGGGCGTCTGCAGAGAGTCAGGTGTCAGCAGAGCATCGGACATCACCAGAGAGTCGGGCATCAGCAGAGAGTCAGGCGTCAGCAGAGAGTCAGGCGTCAGCAGAGCACTGGACATCACCAGAGAGTCGGGCATCAGCAGAGAGTCAGGCGTCAGCAGAGAGTCAGGCGTCAGTAGAGAGTCAGGCGTCAGCAGAGAGTCAGGCGTCAGCAGAGCATTGGACATCAGCAGAGAGTCGGGCGTCAGTAGAGAGTCAGGTGTCAGCAGAGAGTCAGGCATCAGCAGAGCACTGGACATCAGCAGAGTGTCGGGTGTCAGCAGAGCATTGGACATCAGCAGAGTGTCGGGCGTCAGTTTGTAGCTTCAAGTCTCTGGCTGATGTCGCTCTTGGTGTGAACGCAGCATCAGAGCTGCAGGCAGCTGCAGAACTTCCTGTCAGAGCTTCACACGGTGACAACTCAGCAGGTTCCACTCATCTCCAAATCACTCCTTCTTCTTTGTTGGTGCTGACACTGACAGGAGTGATGATGAGGAGCAGCAGGTAAACATCAGATTTGTCATCAGCTTTATCGAACTGAATCAGTGTCACCTGACAACAAGAACATTTTTCCGTTATCCTTTTTTTCCGCCATTCTGCAAAAAACAGACTCTTCCCACATAGATGGGAGGAAAAGAGAGGCCGCGCTGCACATGTGCAGAACATGTAGTTTTTACTGCTGAGTCTTGTTGGACAGTTGGGTCTGAAAACAGGTCAGGCCATCAGGTGACACCATCCCGTGACACCAGTCAGTCATAGTGGGTGGGTCTTGATTTAACCATTCTCTCATGATTGTTTATGTGCCGTGTTATCTCAAAAATGGCCGTCAATGGCGAGGCAGAGGAGCTGCTGTGGTGTCCTTCCTGAGAACGATGTCAGTGGTGTTTATGTGGAGCATCGGCGGAGCTGAGAGAGATGATGTCACACAACATGATCAGACAACACCAAACTAAAAATGAACTGTTCGCTTCAGTTTCACTTTGTCACTCTAACAAACTGTTGGACTTCCTGCCTTCCTTTGAACGCCACAAACCTCTGAACTCTGCTCAGTAATGAGAGCGCTTGCTGTGAGGCGTCCATCTTGAAATCTTTAACCCGTCCTGTCACAATGATGACGCCCACGCTGCCTTCATCTCTCTGCTCATTAAGACGGTGGTGGTTAGAGCTGGGGGAGTTGTCAGCGAGGTTTAATGAGGCCCGGCAGCGAAATGCCGGCCGCTGTGCCTCATTAAAACTCAGTGACGATGCTTAAGGTGACCGGGGGCACCGCCCACTGCCACAGCTCTCACCACCACACCACTGCCTCCCGCTGAGAGAGAGGAAGACGAGGGTGAGCGCAGCCAGACTCCCTGCAGACAGATAGCGAGTTAAACTACAGTTTGACTCTGAACGCGTAACACACACACACACAAACACACACACACAAACACACAGAGTCCTGACACCTGACTTCAGGTATGTGTGTGTGTGTGTGTGTGTGTGTGTGTGTGTGTGTGTGTGTGAGCTGTTCCTGTATGTGTTTGTTTTATTGACCCTGAGTGGGCAGAGTGGACAGACAGGGAGCGAACATCCTGCTGACTGACAACAGAAACGTCAAACTGAATAGACTACGCCCACTGATGAGCCCTCCTGCAGGTGATGGGCGGGGCTTATGATGGTGCACAGTATGATGTAATGATGAGTCATGGTTACATTGTGTGCACTGTCATCACAGTTAGTCATTCTGAGAGTTAGCATGTTAACATAGCACAGCATAGTTAGCACTTCCTGTTCCCTGGACCTGAAGCTTATATTTCTGTAAAGTTTCTTTGAATGAACTTTATTTAACATGAAATTAATGATGTCTTTCTGCTGGATCTTCTGTTTTCTGGCTCCCCAAAGGGGGCATGGCCATCACATGTGTGATCAATCAATTTTCAATTTTATTTATAAAGCCCAATATCACAAATCACAATTTGCCTCACAGGGCTTTACAGCATACGACATCCCTCTGTCCTTTGGACCCTCACAGCTGATCAGGAAAAAAAAACAAAAAAACAAAACAGTAGAAACCTCAGGAAGAGCAACTGAGGAGGGATCCCTCTTCCAGGACGGACAGACATGCAATAGATGTTGTACAGAACAGATCAGCATAATAAATTAACAGTAATCCGTATGACACAATGAGACAGAAAGAGAGAGAGAGACAGAGAGAGAGAGAGAGATGCAGGACAGACGGTAATGACAGTAGCTTACAACAACATTAATGAAAGTAATAATATCATAATTAATAATAGTATATTAATATCTGATAGTATACATGTGTGACAATAGTCATATGTGTATAATAACAGTAGAAGTATGACTAATGACTAATGATGGCAGCAGCAGCAGGAGGCATCTGGCAGGACCACGGCAGCAGCACAACCACACACGTCACACTATCCAGGCACCGCTGTGATATGAGTTAATCTGAGAGACAGTGGAGCACAAAGGCTCCGGAGAAGAAGCCGAGTTAGTGACATCCAGAATGGCCGAGTTAGCAAGATGCAGTAATAGAATACGAGAGAGAGAGAGAGAGAGAGAGAAGGAGAGAAAGTGCCCGGTGTATTATGGGGGGGTCCTCCAGCAGACTAGGCCTAAGTCAGCCTAACTAGGGGCTGGTACAGGGCAAGCCTGAGCCAGCCCTAACTATAAGCTTTATCAAAGAGGAAAGTCTTAAGTCTAGTCTTAAATTTGGAGATGGTGTCTGCCTCCCGGACCGCAACAGGAAGATGATTCCACAGGAGAGGAGCCTGATAGCTGAAGGCTCTGGCTCCTGATCTACTTTTGGAGACTTTAGGGACCACGAGTAACCCTGCGTTCTCAGAGCGCAGTGTTCTGGTGGGATAATATGGCACTATGAGCTCTCTAAGATATGACGGAGCTTGACCATTTAGAGCTTTATAAGTTAACAGTAGGATTTTAAATTCAATTCTGGATTTTACAGGGAGCCAGTGCAGAGAAGCTAAAACAGGAGAAATATGATCTCGTTTCTTAGTTCCTGTTAGTACACGTGCTGCTGCATTCTGAATTAGCTGGAGAGTTTTTAAGGACTTACTAGAGCTACCTGATAATAGAGAGTTACAGTAATCCAGGCTTGAGGTAACAAAAGCGTGGACCAATTTTTCCTGCATCTTTTCGGGTCAGGATAGGCCTAATTTTTGCAATATTACGCAGATGAAAAAATGCAGTCCGTGAGGTTTGTTTTAAATGAGAATTAAAAGACAAATCTTGATCAAATGTTACTCCGAGGTTTCTTACGGTAGTGCTAGAGGCCAGAGCAATGCCATCTAGAGAAACTATGTCATCAGATAAAGAGTCTCTGAGTTGTT
Organism: Epinephelus lanceolatus; assembly: GCF_041903045.1. Classification (NCBI taxonomy): domain Eukaryota; kingdom Metazoa; phylum Chordata; class Actinopteri; order Perciformes; family Serranidae; genus Epinephelus; species Epinephelus lanceolatus. The sequence goes on from NC_135736.1 coordinate 51,190,273, forward strand.
TGGGGCCAAGAACAATAACTTCAGTTTTGTCTGAATTTAACATCAGGAAATTGGTGCTCATCCAGGTTTTTATGTCTTTAAGGCAGTTATGGAGTTTAGTTAATTGATTACTTTCTTCTGGCTTCATAGATAAATACAACTGTGTATCATCCGCATAACAATGGAAATTTACAGTGATTTCTAATGATGTTACCTAAAGGAAGCATATATAGAGTAAAAAGGATTGGTCCGAGCACAGAACCTTGCGGAACTCCGAAACAAACTTTGGTACGTAAGGATGATTCATTATGAACATGAACAAACTGAAAATGATCAGATAAATAAGATTTAAACCAGCTTAGTGCAGAACCTTTTGGGCCAATCAAGTGTTCCAGTCTCTGTAGCAGAATCTGATGGTCAATTGTGTCAAACGCCGCACTAAGATCTAATAAAACAAGAACAGAGACGAGTCCTTTGTCTGAAGCAATCAGAAGGTCATTTGTAATTTTAACTAGTGCTGTCTCAGTGCTATGATGCACTCTAAATCCTGACTGAAATTCCTCAAATAAATTATTATCATGGAGAAAATCACACAGCTGGTCTGCGACTACTTTCTCAAGGATCTTTGACATAAAGGGAAGATTAGATATTGGTCTATAGTTGGCTAACACCTCTGGATCCAAGGTGGGCTTTTTTAGGAGAGGTTTAATTACAGTTACCTTAAAAGACTGTGGTACATAGCCTGTTAATAAAGATATATTGATCATATCTAATATATGAATGTTAACTAAAGGAAAGACCTCCTTAAGTAGCCTAGTTGGGATGGGGTCTAAGAGACACGTTGATGATTTAGATGAAGAAATCACTGCTGTCAATTCTTGAAGAGAAATTAGGGAGAAGCAATCTAAATATATATTAGGTCTTATAGCTGTGTTTGAGGTTAGATAGGTACTATCTGAGGACAGGAGGTCATGAATTTTGCCTCTATTAGTTAGAATTTTGTCATTAAAAAAGCTCATAAAATCATTACTGCTAAGGGCTAAAGGAATACAAGGCTCAATAGAGCTTTGACTCTCAGTCAGCCTGGCTACAGTGCTGAAAAGAAACCTGGGGTTATTCTTGTTTTCTTCTATTAATGCTGAGTAATAGTTTGCTCTGGCATTGTGGAGGCCCCTCTTATAAGTTTTGAGACTGTCTGCCCAGATTAAACGAGATTCTTCCAGTTTGGTCAATCGCCAATTCCTTTCAAATTTTCGCGATATTTGTTTTAACTTAAGGGTTTGAGAGTTATACCAAGGAGCGAACTTTCTTTGCTTTGTTAAAGAAAGAAAGAAATCAAAAGAAATCAAAAGTAATCAAATAATGATCCGATAGCGAGGGATTCTGTGGAAAGACTGTTAGGTTATCAATTTCAATTCCATACGTCAGAACTAGATCGAGGGTATGGTTAAAACAGTGAGTGGGTTCATGTACACCCTGACTGAAGCCAATGGAGTCTAATAATGAGATAAACGCGGTAGGCAGGGAGTCATTATCAATGTCGACATGAATGTTAAAATCGCCTACAATAATAACTTTATCTGATTTAAGAACTAAACTGGATAAAAACTCTGAGAATTCAGATACAAATTCAGAATACAGGCCAGGAGCACGGTACACTATAACAAATAAAAGTGGCTGCGAGGTTTTCCAGGTCGGATGTAAAAGACTAAGAACGAGGCTTTCAAATGAATTATAATCTAGTTTAGGTTTAGGGCTGATTAACAGACTAGAGTTAAAAATGGCTGCAACTCCCCCTCCTCGGCCGCTGCCTCGAGGAATGTGGGTATTATTATGACTGGGAGGAGTGGATTCATTTAGACTAACATATTCATCTTGACACAGCCAGGTTTCGGTGAGACTGAGTAAATCAATATGATTATCTGATATTAATTCATTTACTAACACTGCTTTAGACGATAGAGACCTGGGCCCGTATTCACAAAGATTCTCAGAGTCCTCTTAGAGAGCTCCTAACTTAGCCTAAAAATTCCTAGCAAAGAATCTTAGCTTAAGAGTGATTCAGGAAGTTTCTGAGAGCAACTCTGAGCAAGGAGGGGACAGAAACTTTTATCTTAGTGAGGAGGTGTGGTTGACCCCGTTGCTAGGTATGACGCAGTCTTCTAAAAGCTGTGATTAGTTGTTACAAAGAAAAAAACAAATGCGCTCCTAGTAATGAATGGACAGTGAAATGAACCGATCATAGAACTTAGACTGTATTAAGAAATGTGTAATCGTGAAAATAATTTTATGTCATGATGATGAAAGTAAATGAAATTAAATTAACTAAATTAAAAATTAAATTAATTGTTACACAGTTTCAAAATGTTTGAACGCACCTCATTCACATGTGGATTATTATATTGATTTGCTTATTGTTATGTTTACTCACCATGCTGGTAATTTTACTACTTAATCTATTTGATATTAATGGTGGACGCAGACTCAGCTGTCAGCAATTACTGTGATTGCTGGCCTCCTTGTAAAAAGCGGTTTCAATTTGGCAGAATGACCAAAACAACAAATGAAATGGAGAAAAAAATAACGAGAAAGCCGAACTGGACAGAAGAGCAGTGCCTGCTGTTGGCACAGCTCGTGGAGGAGAACAAAGGAGTTTTAAGAGGGAAATTTGGTCCCGGGATCATGGCACAAGGGAAAAGGTAGACTTGGGAGCGCATTGCCCGACAAATCAATGTGTCGTTCCCTCTCCTTTTACGCACAAGCGATGAGTGTGATAAGCGCTGGTACGTGCTGCAATCCAAAGCGAGCGTTATTGCGTTACTATGCTGGCTGGGAAAAGTAAGCTCATCCCTGATGAGGTCAACCACAAACATTATCTCTGCACGATCAAGCCGGTAGCGTCTTATTAAATCACTGTCGTTCAATATACGGAGAATATCTCTCCTTCCTCTCTGTCTTTCCGCCATCTTCTCTGTTTAAGACACTCTTAGGCTTCTTAAAAGTCCTCCTCCCTCCTCTTAACAGTTTTTCACGTGAGGAGCTTTCTTACGGCCTAAGATGCTTTGTGAATAACTTTTATCTTACCAAGGGAAAATTCTAAGAAAAATCTTAGAACTCAAGGAATTCTAAGATATTTCTTAGAATGACATCACTAAGAGCTACTTTTAGTCTTAGGATTCTTTGTGAATATGGGCCCTGATATTTAACAGTCCACATTTAATTCTCCTGTTTTGTCTTTCTGTCACAGAAGAGGTTTTAATTTTTATGAGGTTGTTATGCACAACTCTTCTTTGTTTAATTTTAGATTTAGATAATTTAGGTGGTCGGGGGACAGACACCGTTTGTTTAAAACTATGAAAACTATGGGTGGGTAATTGCACTAGAAGCTCAGAGAAGCGTATAGGACTGCAACTCTGAGTCCTGATCTCAACTCTGGGTTGTCAGGGATTTGAACCACTAATAAAATTCGCCAGGTTCCTAGAAATGAGAGCAGCTCCATCCAAAGTGGGATGAATGCCGTCTCTCCTAATAAGACCAGGTTTTCCCCAGAAAGTTTGCCAATTGTTAACGAAACCCACATCGTTTGCTGGACACCACCTGGACAGCCAGCGATTAAATGATGACATGCGGCTAAACATGTCATCACTGGTCAGATTTGGGAGGGGTCCAGAGAAAACTACGGAGTCCGACATCGTTTTTGCATATTCACACACCGAGGCAATATTAATTTTAGTGACCTCCAATTGGCGTAACTGGGTGTCATTGCCACTGACGTGAATAACAATCTCACTGAATCTACAATTAGCTTTAGCCAGCAGTTTTAAATTTGATTCAATGTCGCCCGCTCTGGCTCCAGGGATACTTTTGACTATGGCCACTAGTGTTGCTAACTTCACGTTCCTCAGAATAGAGCTGCCAATAACCAGAGTTTTATCCTCAGCGGGTGTGTCACTGAGTGGGGAAAAACGGTTGGAAACGTGAACAGGCTGGTGGTGAGCCGTGGGCTTCGGCTTGGAGCTGCGCCTCTCATGGACAGTTACCCAGCCTCCCGGCTGCACGGGGGTTACTGGAGGACAGTTAGCAGAGGCTAAGGCTATGCTATGTGGCTCCGCACCGGCTACAGGGGACTGGCTAACTACCGCAGCTACTGAATGGTTTTCCATGGTGTGGAGCCGCGCTTCTAATTCACTAAGCCTCGCCTCCAACGCAGCAAATAAGCTACACTGATTACAGTTACCACTGTCGCTAAAGGAGGCAGAGGCATAACTGAACATCTGGCACACTGAGCAAGAAAGAGCAGAGGGAGAAGCCATCGCTAAGCTAATGTAGCTACCAAGGCTAGTAATGTGCAAACAACAGCTAAGAGATTAGTAGGGAAGTTGTAAAAAGGAGGAGAGCTATAAGTGCTTAAACAGAACTAGTGTGGGTTAAGACTTGAAGTAGATGTTAAAGCAACTGAAGTGAGAAAGCAGAAAGCAGGCTAGTAGGATTCACTAGAGCAGCACAGAGACGCTGTCACAGAAACGCCGGAAATGACACAACTCACTTACTCCAATACGTCAGCACGTGTGGTCTGATGTAGTGGATAAATTAGAACAGTGCACTCTGGGAGTTGGAGTTGAGTTTTGTCCGTAGTTTTTCTGTGACCTTTGACCTTTGTCGGATAAACACAGTGTAGATACGAACAGGTTGGCTCACAGAGTGATGATGAAATTTTAAATTTAAACGACTTTAAGACATTAGTGTGAGCAGTTTAAAAAAAGGGTTAAAAATAGCTAAAAATAGTGACTTCCTCACACAGCAGGAAAGGCTACAGGTTTACAGTCCTGCCTTCAAAACCATCAATTCAGCTATGCTTCAGGACTGACCCTGAGGACCCTCCAGGACCCTGAGGACCCTCCAGGACCTGTAAACCTCAGGATCCTGAAGACAGTGCATAGGAGAAGGTGAGTTGTCTACAGAGCATGAACCACAATCTGTATTTAAAGGTGGACGATGTGTCTCTCCGTCTACAGCAGTCTGATTAAAAAAAAAAAACACCTGAAATGATGTTTTCAGTTTCACCCATCTGCTCACATGGAGGGGGCGGGGCCAGCCAGCATGTGATGGAGCTCTGTAGCCTTCGAGGGGCGCTGTGTGACCTGCAGACTGCTGAACACCTGATCAGTATTCAAAGGTGGAGAAATCAAACACACACAGATGGAACTCCTGCAGTCTGTCCGATTAGTGAGGAGGAGGATGAAGCTCCCTGATCTTCATCATCAGCTGCACATATCGATCACTGATAATCAAACGCAATCAGAGCTGATTTCATTGCAGCCATGGTGAGGAGGAGTAAGAGGAGGAGGAGGATGATGATGATGAGGAGGAGGAGGAGGAGGAGGATGTTGCTGCAGCAGGGTGTTAAGTGACAGTAGGTTGGGTGGAGGCTGTGTTCACTCATCTAAGCACAGAAGAAGAAGCTGATCCTAACCCTGATCCTGACCCCCTGACCCAGACCCTGATTCTGATCCTGAACCAAGTCTGGACCCTCAAACCAGCCAACAAACAAGTGAGGACCAGCCAAAAATGTCCTCACTATGTAGCAAGTACACATACACACACACACGCACACACACACACACACACACACACACACACACACGCAAACATATATTTATAATTCTATAAAACATATAGGCCACACCTCCCAACAGAATTATAGAAATGTATAAATGTTTCAAGATGTGAGGCCTGTATGTTTCATAGAAATGTATAAATGTTTCAAGATGTGTGGCCTATATGTTTCATAGAAATGTATAAATGTTTCAAGATGTGCGGCCTATATGTTTCATAGAAATGTATAAATGTTTCAGGATGTGCGGCCTATATGTTTCATAGAAATGTATAAATGTTTCAAGATGTGCGTCCTATATGTTTCATAGAAATGTATAAATGTTTCAAGATGTGCGGCCTATATGTTTCATAGAAATGTATAAATGTTTCAAGATGTGCGGCCTATATGTTTTATAGAAATGTATAAATGTTTCAAGATGTGCGGCCTATATGTTTCATAGAAATGTATAAATGTTTCAAGATGTGCGGCCTATATGTTTTATAGAAATGTATAAATGTTTTTAGATGTGCAGCCTATATGTGTTATAGAAATGTATAAATGTTTCAAGATGTGCGGCCTATATGTTTTATAGAAATGTATAAATGTTTTTAGATGTGCGGCCTATATGTGTTATAGAAATGTATAAATGTTTCAAGATTTGCTGCCTATATGTTTTATAGAAATGTATAAATGTTTCAAGATGTGCGGCCTATCTGTGTTATGTATAAATGTTTCAAGATGTGTGGCCTATATGTTTTATAGAAATGTATAAATGTTTCAGGATGTGAGGCCTATATGTTTTATAGAAATGTATAAATGTTTTTAGATGTGCGGCCTATATGTTTTATAGAAATGTATAAATGTTTCAGGATGTGCGGCCTATATGTTTTATAGAGATATATGAATATTAATTTCAGTCATACAAACAGCTGGTTAATGAGATTTATTTCTCGTTTATCTGCAGGGTCAGATGATTAGATGCTCAAAACTGATTTTCATGAGCGTGGCAGCGTTCAGCGTGTTTGTGATTGTAGTTGTTGCTCCAACGTTTCCACAGCAACAAGTGAAACAGACTCAAGGCCGTCTGTCAGCGGCTTTCAGTCTCTGCTTTCGCAGACTTTACGTGATGACAGTGAACACGTCACAGTGCATGCGGCTGCAGAGGGTGGACATTTAGATTCAGCTGCTGTTTCACTCTGACTGCAGGAATCTGAGGATCTGATGGAGCACAGGCTGCCACCAATCGATCATCATCATCCTCCTCTTCCTCCGTCCTGACCTCCATCATCCTGCCGTTTCAGCACTTCATCACACTGATTACATTCACACCTCAGAGAGTGAAACAGTGCTGCACTCTGACTGAGTGTTAATTAAAACACAGCTCATGATAATCACGCACCCCCCCTCCCCCTCCCCCCCCCCCCCCACCCTCCACCACCACCACCACCACCAACCCGCCGACCCCCCCGACCCTTTGGAAGGTGAAGCAGCAGTGTCCTGTTGATCAGTCGATATGAGCTGATGGAGCCTCAGCATGCCAATCAATAACTTCTGACGGTGGTGGAGGGAAGTCTGATGCTAACAATGCTAATGACACACACACACACACACACAGTGATCAGAGGATCGTGGGAAATGGCCCACCCAGGTATTGATCTGTGAGGATGAGGGGGCAGAGTGTGTGTGTATTGAATCACTGTATTGAATCAGTGATGAGCGGCAGCATGCTAACATGCTAACATGTCTCTCCTGAAAAAAACTGACCTGAACTGTCGAAGTGAAGTAACCTTGAAACACAGTGACACGTCGACCGGGCTGCTTGCTGAGAGATAAGACACTCTCACTCTGTGTGTGTGTGTGTGTGTGTGTGTGTGTGTGTTGTGACCTGCTGATGCCACAACAACAAAAACTGTTTTCTCCTCTTCGATTCACACGTTAAATTTACTCACACACACAAAAAACAAATGCAGTGGAAACAGCAGAAATTAAAAAGTGAAAGTACAGAAAGAGTTTCCTGTGTGAGGTCTGCCAGTATCTGTGTGGACAGCGCCACTGGCTGTGCACATGTGAGATGTTGACAACTTTGTCGAGTGTACCAAGTGCAGCACGATGCTGGTGTATGACAGCAAAAAGAGGGGGACCTCGACACTTAAGAGGCACATGACGAAGGCTTGCCATGGAAAGAAAGACACTAGTCAGCCTTCAATGTCCACATTTGTACCCTTAAAAAACATGTTGTGATTAAACCGGCTCTGGCTCATAATTACAGTTAAAGGGCCAGGCCGGGCTTGGACAGAACATGCACGGGCTCGGGTGAGGTTAGGCTGGATTTTTTGGGCCCAATCTAAGTTCTAACTCATGTATCCATGTACCCACAGACACACATACCCATGTAACCACCTACCCAGATACCCACATATTCCCATACCTACGTACTCACATACACATGTGCCCACATACTCACGTACTGAAGTACTCACGTACCAACGTACTCACGTAGCCACGCTCACATGATTCACATACCCACGTACTCACGTTCCCATGTACCCAAATACTGACATACCCATGTACTCATGTACCCAAGTACCCACATACCCATGTACCCACCCACTCACTTTCCCACATACCCAGGTACCCATGTACCCACATACTTACATACCCATGTCCTCACATACCTATGTTCTCATGTTCCCATGTACCCACGTACTCACCTACCCATGAACCCAAGTACTCACATTCCCATGTACTCATGTACTAACATACCCACATACTCACATGCCCATGTCCTCAAGTACCCATGTACTCACAATCCCATGAACTCACGTACTCATGTACTCACGTGCTGATCAATCAATCAATCAATCAATCAGTTTTATTTATAAAGCCCAATATCACGAATCACAATTTGCCTCACAGGGCTTTACAGCATACGACATCCCTTTGTCAATTTCAATAAGCTTTATTGGCATGACTGTAGATTAACAATATTGCCAAAGACATTAAAAATTTACAAATAAAGTACAATAATAAAAGTAAGTCAGAAAACTATAAAAAAAAAGATTAAATATATGATATATAATACAAAATACACCAATCTACAATACAATACACCAATATATAATATAGAAAAAAAATGAATACAGAAAAATGTAGGTTGTGAGTTACAAGGACTGTAAATATAGACAGGTGTGTCAGGTGTTGTGATGGTTGTCCCTCAGGCTGTGGCATAACCTGACATATTTTGCTGCTGCTAAGCTGCTGACTCTGTTCTCTCCAAGGATGTGTTGCATTTTAGTTTGATCAGGCAGAGAATCAAAGTCAGTGACTTTATGTTTTATTTTTGAGAGGAAGTCGGCTCTGATGTGTTCATACTTGCTGCAGTGCAACAGGAAGTGTGTCTCTGTCTCCGCTTGTCTGTGTGGACAGAGCTCACACAACCTGTCCTCTCTGGGCAGCCAGGTCTGCCTGTGTCTGCCCGTCTCTATGGCCAAGCTGTGGTCACTGAGTCTGTACATGGTCAAAGTCTTCCTCAGTTTCTCATCAGTCACGGTGCTCAGATATTCTGCCACCGTGTACTGTCTGTTTAGAGCCAAATAACACTGAAGTTTGCTTTGCATTTTTGTGGTCGATGTCCAATAGTTAATGTATCCCTCTGTCTTTATGACCCTCACAGCTGATCAGGAAAAACTCCCCAAAAAACCCTTTAACGGGGAAAAAAAACAGTAGAAACCTCAGGAAGAGCAACTGAGGAGGGATCCCTCTTCCAGGATGGACAGACGTGCAATAGATGTCGTACAGAACAGATCAGCATAATAAATTAACAGTAATCCATATGACACAATGAGACAGAAAGAGAGAGAGAGAGAGAGAGAGAGAGAGAGAGAGAGAGATGCAGGACAGACGGTAATGACAGTAGCTTACAACAACATTAATGAAAGTAATAATATTATAATTAAAAATAATATATTAATATTTGATAGTATACATGTGTGGAGCACAAAGGCTCCGGAGAAGAAGCCGAGTTAGTGACATGCAGAATGGCCGAGTTAGCAAGATGCAGTAATAGGACACGAGAGAGAGAGAGAGAGAGAGAGAGAGAAGGTGCCTGGTGTATTATAGGGGGTCCTCCGGCAGACTAGGCCTAAATCAGCCTAACTAGGGGCTGGTACAGGGCAAGCCTGAGCCAGCCCTAACTATAAGCTTTATCAAAGAGGAAAGTCTTAAGTCTAGTCTTAAATTTGGAGATGGTGTCTGCCTCCCGGACCGCAACAGGAAGATGATTCCACAGGAGAGGAGCCTGATAGCTGAAGGCTCTGGCTCCTGATCTACTTTTGGAGACTTTAGGGACCACGAGTAACCCTGCGTTCTCAGAGCGCAGTGTTCTGGTGGGATAATATGGCACTATGAGCTCTCTAAGATATGACGGAGCTTGACCATTTAGAGCTTTATAAGTTAACAGTAGGATTTTAAATTCAATTCTGGATTTTACAGGGAGCCAGTGCAGAGAAGCTAAAACAGGAGAAATGTGATCTCGTTTCTTAGTTCCTGTTAGTACACGTGCTGCTGCATTCTGAATTAGCTGGAGAGTTTTTAAGGACTTACTAGAGCTACCTGATAATAGAGAGTTACAGTAATCCAGCCTAGAGGTAACAAAAGCGTGGACCAATTTTTCTGCATCTTTTCGGGTCAGGATAGGCCTAATTTTCACAATATTACGCAGATGAAAAAATGCAGTCCGTGAGGTTTGTTTTAAATGAGAATTAAAAGACAAATCTTGATCAAATGTTACTCCGAGGTTTCTTACGGTAGTGCTAGAGGCCAGAGCAATGCCATCTAGAGAAACTATGTCATCAGATAAAGAGTCTCTGAGTTGTTTGGGGCCAAGAACAATAACTTCAGTTTTGTCTGAATTTAACATCAGGAAATTGGTGCTCATCCAGGTTTTTATGTCTTTAAGGCAGTTATGGAGTTTAGTTAATTGATTACTTTCTTCTGGCTTCATAGATAAATACAACTGTGTATCATCCGCATAACAATGGAAATTTACAGAGTGATTTCTAATGATGTTACCTAAAGGAAGCATATATAGAGTAAATAGGATTGGTCCGAGCACAGAACCTTGCGGAACTCCAAAACAAACTTTGGTACGTAAGGATGATTCATTATGAACGTCAACAAACTGAAAACGATCAGATAAATAAGATTTAAACCAGCTTAGTGCAGAACCTTTTAGGCCAATTAAGTGATCCAGTCTCTGCAGTAGAATTTGATGGTCAATAGTGTCAAACGCCGCACTAAGATCTAATAAAACAAGTACAGAGACGAGTCCTTTGTCTGAAGCAATCAGAAGGTCATTTGTAATTTTAACTAGTGCTGCCTCAGTGCTATGATGCACTCTAAATCCTGACTGAAATTCCTCAAATAAATTATTATCATGGAGAAAATCACACAGCTGGTCTGCGACTACTTTCTCAAGGATCTTTGACATAAAGGGAAGATTAGATATTGGTCTATAGTTGGCTAACACCTCTGGATCCAGGGTGGGCTTTTTTGGGAGAGGTTTAATTACAGCTACCTTAAAAGACTGTGGTACATAGCCTGTTAATAAGGATATATTGATCATATCTAATAAATGAGTGTTAACTAAAGGAAAGACCTCCTTAAGTAGCCTAGTTGGGATGGGGTCTAAGAGACATGTTGATGATTTAGATGAAGAAATCACTGCGGTCAATTCTTGAAGAGAAATTGGGGAGAAGCAATCTAAATATATATTAGGTCTTACAGCTGTGTTTGAGGTTAGATAGGTACTATCTGAAGACAGGAGGTCATGAATTTTGCCTCTAATAGTTAGAATTTTGTCATTAAAAAAGCTCATAAAATCATTACTGCTAAGGGCTAAAGGAATACAAGGCTCAATAGAGCTTTGACTCTCAGTCAGCCTGGCTACAGTGCTGAAAAGAAACCTGGGGTTATTCTTGTTTTCTTCTATGAATGCTGAGTAATAGTTTGCTCTGGCATTGCGGAGGCCCCTCTTATAAGTTTTGAGACTGTCTGCCCAGATTAAACGAGATTATTCCCGTTTTGTTAATCCTTTCAATCCAATTCCTTTCAAATTTTCGCGATATTTGTTTTAACTTAAGGGTTTGAGAGTTATACCAAGGAGCGAACTTTCTTTGTTTTGTTAACTTCTTTTTAAGAGGAGCTACAGAGTTGAGTGTTGTTCGCAGCGAGCCTATCGATTGCTATCGACAAGATGATCAATTCGGGAGAGGTTAAAGTCGGCACAGGAAACCTCTGTTACTGAAGGACTTGGTATTGAATTTAACGACGGAGTAATCATTTCCTTAAATTTTGCGACAGCACTATCTGATAAACATCTAGTATTGTAACTGTTGCTGAGTGGCGTGTAATCGAGTAAATGGAAATCAAAAGTAATCAAATAATGATCCGATAGCGAGGGATTCTGTGGAAAGACTGTTAGGTTATCAATTTCAATTCCATATGTCAGAACTAGATCGAGGGTATGGTTAAAACAATGAGTGGGTTCATGTACACCCTGACTGAAGCCAATGGAGTCTAATAATGAGATAAACGCGGTAGCCAGGGAGTCATTATCAATGTCGACATGAATTTTAAAATCGCCTACAATAATAACTTTATCTGATTTAAGAACTAAACTGGATAAAAACTCTGAGAATTCAGATACAAATTCAGAATACGGGCCAGGAGCACGGTACACTATAACAAATAAAAGTGGCTGCGAGGTTTTCCAGGTCGGATGTAAAAGACTAAGAACGAGGCTTTCAAATGAATTATAATCTAGTTTAGGTTTAGGGCTGATTAACAGACTAGAGTTAAAAATGGCTGCAACTCCCCCTCCTCGGCCGCTGCCTCGAGGAATGTGGGTATTATTATGACTGGGAGGAGTGGACTCATTTAGACTAACATATTCATCTTGACACAGCCAGGTTTCGGTGAGACTGAGTAAATCAATATGATTATCTGATATTAATTCATTTACTAACACTGCTTTAGATGATAGAGACCTGATATTTAACAGTCTGCATTTAATTCTCCTGTTTTGTCTTTCTGTCACAGAAGAGGTTTTAATTTTTATGAGGTTGTTATGCACAACTCCTCTTTGTTAAATTTTAGATTTAGATAATTTAGGTGGTCGGGGGACAGACACCGTTTGTATGAAAACTATGGATGGTCAGATTTGGGAGGGGTCCAGAGAAAACTACGGAGTCCGACATCGTTTTTCCATATTCACACACCGAGGCAACATTAATTTTCAATATCATTTCCTGATCATCTGTGAGGGTCCAAAGGACAGAGGGATGTCGTATGCTGTAAAGCCCTGTGAGGCAAATTGTGATTTGGGATATTGGGCTTTATAAATAAAATTGATTGAATTGATTGATACATCGATGTACTCACGTATTCACGTTCCCATGTACTCATATATCCACTTATCCACGTACACAAATACTCAGGTCAAGTACTCACATTCCCATGTACTCACTTATCCACTTACCCACGTACTCACGTTCCCATGTACTCATGTATCCACTTATCCACGTACACATGTACTCAGGTACCCACGTACACATGTACTCAGGTACCCACGTACACATGTACTCAGGTACCCACGTACTCACATTCCCATGTACTCATGTATCCATTATCCACGTACACATGTACTCAGGTACCCATGTACTCAAGTATCCACGTACCCATGTACTCACATACCCATGCAAATATACACTTACCCACACACTCACGTACCCACCTACCCAAGTACCAAGGCACTCACTTTACCACGTACTCCCATACCCACATACCCATGTACCCACATACTCCCATACCAACAAACTCCCGTACCCACATTCTCACGTACTCACGTACCCATGTATGCACCTTTTCACGTAGCCATGTACTCACGTACCTACGTACTGCAGTACCAACATACTCACATACTCACGTACCCACTTTCTCACATCCTCACGTACCCATGTACTCACCTTTTCACGTATCCATGTACTCACGTATCCACAAATCGAATCAATCAATCAATCAATCAATCAATCAAACTGATTTTTTATACAGCACATAAAAAGGACTCAGTGTTGTTGAATAAAACCTCAGAATGATCAGAGACACCAGAGGACACTGAAAACATGTCCATGCTCAGGTTTGTCTTCAAAGTGTTGACGGAGGACGAGCATCTTATGCCTGTTGGTATTACATTTATAAAATAAAGATAATGCATCAAAGAATCAATCAGTGCATGTCAGTGGTTCCACATGATTTCAGAGATGCAGGTTCAGGAGAAATATGAATTTATGAGTAGATGGTCATGGGACTGATTGATGACAGCCAATCAGAGATCAGAGAGGTCACAGTCAAGGTGACAGCCTGCTGGGGGTGGGGGGGGGGTCATGTTACAGGAAGCAGCAGAGCCCAGCGGGGACGCTCTGAATTATTGATCAACTTAATGGACAAACTTTCATTTTTTTCTGCCATCATGTTGAGTTTTGACTCTGAGAGGACAACAGCCACCGCCACCTGAGATTTCCCATGAGGCCTCAGTCACCAGGACGCTAAGGAGACATGACACGTCTCATCGTGTCCACCAGAGAGACAGGTAGAGGCAGACAGACAGACAGCTGACTGAGAGACAGACAGACAGAGACAGTGGAGGCTGGCACCGTTTAGTTGGACAGTGTGATGTCGCAATGACACTTCTGGTCTCTGATTTCAAAATAAAAGTCCATGATGACATATGTCAGATTTTTTATGTCTCGTCTTCAGAGTTCAGAGACGTGTTGATTTTTGTCTCACATCATGACGTCATCATTAAATCAGAGAGTTGAATTCATGACCGCCATGACAGCGACGGTATCAGTGACCATCAGTGACACAAAAAATAAGTGGAAGTGAAATAAGTGAAAAATAGTGGAAACACAAACAGTAAGGAGAAATCTTCGCCAAACTCTGGATGTTTGTGACTTCAGCTCCTGAAGGTTTTTTTTCTTTATTGATGGATTAATGTGTCACAGCTCAGAAGGGTCCAAACTGATCCTTATCAGAGACCACACAGACAAATAAAACTGTCTGGTGTCAACGTCACTGACAGGAACCATCTGTCAT